>NC_133113.1:29494573-29600267 GCF_022965805.1 Primulina eburnea
TGAGAGAATTATTATTCATATGGCTGCTCAGAATGCAGAGTAAGAATTACATGAAGTAAAAACATAGCCAAAACACCTATCACTTTCAATTGCTCGAAAAGGTTTAATAGTCTGAGAAGATAAACAAACTTTCACGATGATGCATCTATTAGAGTTAAAAAAGAAACAAATCCTTACAAGTGTTTTGCTTTGCTCAACTTAGCAAACGAAAGTGGTATCTCTCCCGATATGTGATTTTGGTCAATTTGTATCCTATCTAAATTTGAAAGGTTACCAAGCTCCTCTGGTAAGGAACCTGTAAGTTGATTTCCATTCAGAAGCCTGCAAAAAATGATGTGGAAACACCAGTGAAGGCATGAACTTTGATCCGCACATCTTATAAAGGAGCACGGTTTTAAAAATACCAAGGAACAACTTTAATTATTTGAATTTTGTTGTGCTTTTTTATATGAGTTTGACATTCTATTTATTTACGGCACATCATAAACTTAAACAGACTCATCTACATGTCCCTCTATCAAACCATGGACAAAGAAGAACAAGAGCATCTGGGAAAAAGAAACTTTGAAAAAAGAACAATTACAACTTACAAAAGTTGTAATGTTGATATGTTGCCTATCTCCTTTGGTATGGATCCAGTTAAGTTGTTCCACATAAAATCTCTGTAATAGAAATAACATTAAGTTCCTACAAGTTTGGCGAACCATGAGGTAATGCCAACTTTAGTGATCCAAATTTCTAATGTGCTGTAAAATGTAATGGGATAAGAATATTTTACTCACAGTATCGTCAAATTAGATAAAAGCCCAAGTTCTGGTGCTAAACTTCCTGATAGATTCAAATTTAATAAGAACCTGTTCAGGATAACAAAAGCAGGTAACGCATTCTTTGAACTGCAAGGCAACATTTGATGCCATGAATTTGTAATGCAAGGTCTGGAAAATTATTGGACGTACAGTTCTTTGACATGAAGATAAGCATCATCCAGTGGTGTATTATAACAGGTGATCCCAGTCCAATTAGAAGTACATGGATCCCCACTTTTCCAGTCGTCAAGTTTTCCGTGATCAATCAAACTATTCTTGATGGCTCGCAACGCATTCACTACACGAAACATGAAATTATACCATTTCATCAAATATTAAATCCTTTCGTGTTTCGACATTCACTGATGCCTGCTGACTCAAAGTAAGAATCATCCCTAGTTTCAGTACCGAAATTAGAGACAATGATACTATACATAGAAATCACAATCAGGACAATAAAAACCAGCAAAAATGAGATTGACAAATGCCTTTAATACTTGGACTTTAAATGGTTCTACATCAAACTACCACCCATCAATATAAATTACACAGTGTCGATCCCCAAACCAATTTCTCTACATTCGTAAAGCATTTACTACAGTGCGGAGCCAGACTTCGAAACGTGTAAAATTGCAGGCATCTCCGGCTCTTTAACCAAAAAGTTAACATCACGCAAAACCATTACATAAATTGAATAGGATGAAGGTTTCCGTCGCCACCACAGGACGTATAACTAGAATACATCACAAGAATATAACAAGAAGGATTATATCAAACGGAAAAGTTACCTTCTTTTGGATCCGTTAATTGGCTCTGAGCAATAAGAAACAAAGACAGACACAAAGCTACACTCAATCCAATCTTCGCAGAAGTTAACTGGGACATCCCAAGAATTGCCATTTATCCGAGATTATCAATATTTTCTACAACATATATCACCCACCTGAAATAGCAATCAATAAAAGATCAAAGTTTGCACACAAATTAACACAACCCCCAGTAAGGTAATCAAACCCACGCACACTCTATAACCAAAAAGAAGCAGCAGTCAACCTCCAAATCACTACGAAAAAGTCAAACCAGAACAACCCTTCAAAAGAAAACCAAAGGTATCTAATAGAATCCCACGAATTCAAACAATAACCACAAATCAACAAATTGGGCAGTAAAGAAAATATATCAAGTAAAAATTTTTGCGAAATGCTTACACGAGAAGGTGGTTTGTTTGCTGAATGAGCAATATTTTTGGTGGCACCGGAAAAGAAATCGATACAAAGAAAAGCAGTATGAAATAAAGAAATAAACCCAAGTAACTGGTCTGTCATCGGGCGGGTAACAAACAACATACATTGAATATATTTCTGCTGATGATCAATGATGAGAACAGCAGCCATCTCTTTCATTTGTGGAGGCTTCAACTTTCAACTTTGAATACTTCCAAATATATATTTACTATATACTTCAGATATATATGTGTGTGTGTGTGTGTGTGTAAACTGTACATGAATATACAAACGGTAATCAAGCAGATGTTGGTCCTTTTCTAAATACAAGAAATATAATTAACGCAGTAGTGGTCCAGTGGATGCCATCGTTGACTTAAGCTCCGTAATGTACTGACATTTAAGCTTTCTTTACAATAAAAAAGGGGAATATTCTTATTTTCTGATATATAAATTAAATTATTTATTGATCAAATAAATCAATCCTCTTCAAATTACCAGTATAGATACATGGACAATCATCATACATTATATATAGTTCATCTTATTTTCTTTAGAAAATCATAAAACTGCATAAATGTTAGCAATGCATAAAATCTTGAGTAGATATCTTGTGAGATGGTTTCACGAATCTTTATTTGTGAGACGAATAAATCCTACCGATATCCACAATAAAAAATAATATTTTTAGCATAAAAAATAATACTTTTTCATGAATGACCCAAATAAAATATCCGTCTCACAAAATACGACTCGTGAGTCTGTCTCACACAAGTTTTTGTCTAAAATTTTTAGGGGAAATTTTCCATTTTGTTATTTTTATCTATTGCAAGTTTGGTCATTTTAGCACTTTCATGCAAAAACAATACTAAAATCCAAACATATAGATATAAACTAAAATTTAACACTAACATATATGATAAAATTGTTTTTTTACCCAGTTTTTTATGGTAAAATTTTAATGATATGAGTATGTAAATTGATTGAAACAAAAGATAGGATTGGAAACCGCTGTAATTTGGTATTTAATTGTGCGCGACAACTTGTAGTCAGGGTTTCCGTCTCTAATTATTTAGGGCCGGAAAGTTGTTGAATTCAACTTTCATGCATTAAATACACGATTTGATTGATGGGAAAGCAAAAGCGCACACACACACACATATATATATATATATCATTGTTTTATATATTATAATAATATATGAAATTGATATAATCATATGAAAGACAAAGTCACGCTTCCTATGATAATTAATTAATCACAAAAAAAATTATGAGACGATCTCACGAGATAATTTTGTTAGAGAAATCTCTTATTTAAGTCATTTATAAAAAAATAATATTTTTTATATAAAAATATTATTTATTATCATATATATGAACATAATTAACTCGTTTCACCGATGAAAATATTTGATATTGTTATACAAAAAAATTACTTTTAATTAATTAAAAGTCAAAAGTAATAATTTTATCCTTAAAATATTGCTTTCTGAATTCGAAATTTTGTTAGAAAGATTCGTAATAAAATATATATCATATTATTAGAGGGGCCATTTGTCATAACTGGTCAATGCCTAGGGTCAAGTCGATGCTATCTAAGAGGTTTTGTCTCCACATGATTTGAATGGACAAGATTCACACACATATGTAATTTTTAAAAAATTATTGAACCTTGTGTATGTGTGGCTAAATTTAGACCTTTGATTCTATCATATGAGTAGTATCTCTACAGATAAGATGAAATCAACCAATGCGTAACCATATGGCTATATCATTCGTTTTAGATCTTGAGTCATATTGATTTTTTCTTCTTCTTCTTTTTTTAAAAAAATAAATTATATTTCAGTTGACTAAAATGGATATAATATTTGGAAAAATAAAAAACTAATTTTCTTTTTTGTCAGTTGCAATATAATTTATTGTTCAACACTGTCAAATCATTATAAAAAAAGAAGCAGTTGACTATATATATATATATATATATATATATATATATATATATATATAAGGAGTTAAAATTTTCGTTACACTGCTGTTTTTGTGTGTGTGTATATATACACACACACACAAAAACAGCAGTGTAACGAAAATTTTAACTCCTTCGGAATAGTCTCTATGACATTATATGGGATTATCTACATTAAATAATGCCAAATAATAAAATTTGTTTTGTAAATAAGCATAATTTTGATTTTTCTACCCTAATTAGTTAAATTTAGCTATAGTTTAATAACTTTTTTTATTTTTCAAATTTTAGTTTTTTTAAACGTATTGCAGATGTAGTTATTTATTATCCATGTCTATCGTTATGTTAGCATTCGTTGAGAAATTATGAAAATTGCAAAAATGTAAAATTATTGCATTGAAACTTAATTTTACAAATTAGAGAGTTAAAATCAACATTAAAAATTAAACGGATCGATTTTGCAAATTTTTCGGATAAATAAATTAGAACGAGGACACTTCACAAAAAACACTAAAAAATTTCATATGGTAAAAACCCATAAAAATATAATCTCTCAAAATCTCATTCTGCGAAATTGTTGTACCAAAAGAACATATTTTCCCAAAATATAATTTTTTCTGAATTTTTATATATATAAAAATAATTACTGTGATTGAACGAGACAATTACTATTGATGCAATGCATTATCTTCTTTAATTTGTAGTGTCTGATCAATATTTTTAATCTGTCTCTGATCAATTTTAAATTGGGCGAAAGTTTTATTTATTACTATTTTATCTCAAACGAAAAATTAATGTGACCATTTTAAATGAGTATACAAATTTATATATCTTCATATTCAAATAAATGTACCACATGCATCGACGTCATAGTAGCTTGGATGGTAAGATACGACGGACACCTACTAATAGGTCAGTTGTTCAATTCCTCTTTGTCTATGTCTTCTTAGTTTGAGTTTATCACACAAAATTTGCTCAGTGTGTATTGTTTACCCGAACAACGTGATTTGCAGACTACTACATTTCTTCTTCGGGTTTTTCTATAACCCACAAAAAAGATAAAAAAATGTTCCAAAGTTTTTTTTTTTTTTTTTTTAAAGTAACACGTGCATGTCCTGAAGGGCATGAGCGTAACCTGCAGGATTATTAATTAGGAACGGCTAAAATAAATATAAATCATAAATTTTTTATTGAAATATTATTGGAAAAAAATAAGATACATAATATTACACGTACTGAACTTATTTGACCAGTATTTATTTTATTGTAGAACCAATAGAAAGTTACAAATTTATTTTTTTACTTTGTGATATATTCACATGCATCTTAAACCTTTTTATTAAACATTGTTTTTTGTGTATTTATAAGAAAAACTTTTGTTTGTTGAATCAAATGAAAAAGTTAATGATTAAAACATGAAAAATTAAGCATTTTTATTAAATAATATATATAAGTTAAAATAAAGGGGCTGGCCCAGGTCAACCCTTAAATGTATTTGTCGTGTTCAAGGATGTCCGAGTTGGTGAAATACGTGATTGTTTGACTAACCATCATAAGTTCGATTCTCCCTACTGATAATTTCTCGGGCGAACATATCGTACCTGATTTGCCCAGTACAGATTACCTGACTAGTTTGATTTGCAAGATACTGCATTAGTCCAATATTTTATTTAATATGCAACAGATGATAGCAATCGTGAGTTCAATTATACAACTTGCAAACCAGAATGGTAGTCATTTTTCTATGAAAGTACTAATATATAGTGCATGCACCGAAGATACTAAGGTGGAAAAAAATAAAATTGCAAAAACAAAAAAGACTGAAATTTTAAGCCACATGTGACAAAAATCTCAAAGAAACATTTATACAAGACTAAAACTAAAATTTTCTCAGTTTTTTACATTCTTTTTCCCCTGAAATTTCTCCTTCGCTATTATACGAGAGACATTATATCGTAGGAATATGAAAGAAAATAACTTTTATTATGACATCGCGAAGTTTTATGTTAATCTCAGTTTTATAATAAAAAACAGATGTTTATCATATAACTCAACCAGTATTAAACTTTCTTCTATCTATTCTTACAATTTCAATTATCGTATGGTGGCTTTACGACCCAGAGTATAAATTTGCTGTTGCCCCCATTATTTTTGATCGAGAGTGGGTCTCATTTGAGACCGTCTCACGGATTTTAATATGTGAGACGGGTCAATCCTACTCATATTCACAATAAAAAGTAATACTCTTAGCATAAAAAGTAATATTTTTTCATGGATGACCCAAATAAGAGATGTGTCTCACAAATACGATCTGTGAGACCATCTCACACAAGTTTTTACGGGACCCATCAATTTATTGACAATTGCTTGTTACAATCTCCTAGATACGGTAAAAATAAAAAATCAATATCGTTTTTCAACACGTAAAGTTTATAATCAAATCTGGTTACTTTCCATATTTAATTCATTGTTTACAAATTTAATTTCATATTCACAAGGAAATTGTTTAATGAAATATCCATACCGTAAATTGACCGACAACTCAAATCCACGAAACCCTAAACCGCTGGTGGGTGGCACTTCTTGCTCCATTAGGTTTTGGAGAAACAGATCCAAGTTGTCAGTGGTTTTTGAAACATACGCGGAACATAGTGAAGACTTGCTATCAAAATTCCAATGGAAAGCCCCAGTGATCCGGTAAGTGTTTTTATTCCACTAAATTTGTGTCGTGGTTTTCTTAGGGAAGCCAAAGCTCTTTCCCTTCAAGCGTGCATGGGATGAACTCTTGGTTAAAGCAGTATTATGCAAAACGTTCCCAAAAATTGAACCATACTAGATAATTTTGAACAGGTTCCATTGTAAAGATATTGACAGAGAGAGTCGAATTTATAAACATTTGGCCTTTTGTTCACCTCATGCACTAACTTGGATATATCATAAATGGGACTCCGTGAGGGCATTCGAGTCATATTCTGATTTGATTAAATCTTGTTGCTTCGCAGATTATTGTTCTGAAAGTGAACAGCATGTGTTGTAGAACGTGTAAGAAGGAACTGAAGAAAGAATTGTCAAAACTTGATGGTAAAGAGATTTTAGTTTCATCCCTTTTTTTTAATCAATTACTTGATCTTTATTCATAATAATTTTCCAAATGCAGGGGTTTGCTCAATCTCCTTAGATCTAGAAAACAATCATGTTTCGGTCAGAGGCAGAGTTGATTCCAATTTGTTGCTGAAAACCATTGAAAAAACAGGGAAATATGCGGAAATTCTTCATTTCAGTCGGAACTCCGCAAGCAGGAAATCAAATGCTTACGAAGAATTCAAACCCTGCCGAAACGATACTGGCAAATGTCCCCATGAGACCAAAAACCGCGCCCAACAGTACGGAAATCCTTGCAGCAACAACCACAGATTTGAAAAGGACGAAGAAGAGCATAAATGCGAAGCATACGTGCCTCAAGTGATCGACGAACGTATTTGCAGAGATTTTTGGTGCAAAGACCATAAACAAAGAGCCATTTTTCACAACAAAGTGCCTGCTAGTGCGAGTACAGGAATTTTCAGGGATCCATTCCACAACTCGCGTGCGCCGTTTCATTTCCCAGATGATCCATGGCAGCAGCGTGGCCGCCACCCTGGATACAGTCGGAGGCCGCTGCCACCTACTGCATACGGCTTCTGTTCGGGTGGGTATATGCCTAGCTCATCCGGGGTCTTTGATTATGATTTTTAACTGGTTTTATGTACGGTGCAACTTGCATGGAAACGTGGATTGATGATTAGTCACCATGTTGAGATTTTTAGTTATATATATTTCTTAGAACTCTGGAAAACAGTCACCCTTGTTGATTTGAGTACTGTTCGTAAATGTTTTTTGCTTCAAATTGCTTTAGGTCCATGTTTATTTTTATTTTTTTTAAAAAAACAATATTAATGTATTTCACTAACTTAGAAATTAAAAAATCAAATTTTGATGTATTATATGTCTATATTAAGCTTGTAGCGTATATGGACAAAAGTTGGATTTTTGTGCCAAAACACGTGTATTTTAAATGTATAGCACACGACAAGAAAGAACATAACATGTCTGGATAACAAAATTTATCAAAACGAAATCGTAGAAAGATATACCACATCAAATCAACTCCATGTTGTACTTAAGTCATTCATCCTATATTGGTGTGGGGAACAGATGTTTTACGAGACTTTATGCTGATTTAAAAATCGGAGTGAAATTCATCCGATATAATATATAATTCAATATTGAAATTAAAAATAGCAAGCATGAAAAATACATGCTTGAGTGTTTGCATTTTTTTGAACACAATTTAAATTTTAAATAAAATTGATGACAAGGGATGAGTCAGGATTCAAAAATATCAGAAACCGACTCCTGTCATGATTAGACACTAATAAGGATATCGGTTAAAATCGAACCGAACTTCCTAAATTTTAATTAACCGAATTTTTTTCCGACAAATTGAACGAACTTTACTATGAAAATCGAACAAACCAATTTGAAGAAATTGGGACGATAACCGAATCAACCGAACGTTTTAGATTTTTTTAAAAAATATGTTTTAATTAAAAAATGCTATATGAACATCTAATTAAATAAATTTAAATTGTATTTATTAGAAAATTATTTTTAACTCTACCTCTATTATCCAATAAATTATATTATAAAAATATTTATATCCTAATAAATATTATTAGTTTTAATAGTATATTAATTTTTTTTATAAAAGCTCGTTTGCTCGGTTAACAGAAGTTTTCTATTAAAACCAAAATCGAATCGAACTAACCGAATCGATTTTCATATTAATTCAGTTCGATCGATTATTATAGTTGAAACCAGTATTTTGTTCACATATTGACTGAATTATTGTTAGCCTTTATCTTGAATCCAAAACAAATTTTTAATTTATTTTGACGTCCTGAGAATCATTCATGTCAAATAGTCATAGCCAGTTCACATGATCTTTTAAAACTTTTAATATTTATATAAATTAAATAAAGATCTAATAAATAAATTAAACAAAGATTTAATAAAATATGTATTAATTGCATAAATATATTATCATATAGTGGTCTCATGTGAGACCGTCTCACGGATCTTAATCTGTGAGACGGATCAACCCTACCATATTCATAATAAAAAGTAATACATTTAGCATAAAAAGTAATACATTTTCATGGATGATCCAAATAAGATATCCATCTCACAAATACGACCCGTGAAACCGTCTCACATAAGTTTTTGTCATTATCATATATTAGCTCAATTTAATATATTTTTTGTGTTAATATAAAAATAGTCTAAAAACTATAATTGAAGCTTAAAACTTGTTGGAACATTTCATGTTCGTAATCTTGATTTTAATGTTAACAAAACTTGTTTTTATTTCTAATAAATTTACTTAAGTGCGCAGAAAGCTATCGAGCCAAAACTAAATTTATCGAGACGCAAACTGAAAGTGTCAACTGATTGCTCAAACTGAACCACTTCAACTGATTATCGAGCTGATAGGTAGTTCAACAGAAGATCTTCAGAAGCTCGGCCAGCTGATAAAGACCTCAACTGATGAAGAGCTCAGCTGACCAGTTCAACTGAAGCCGCGATATCATTTCAGCTGACGAACCAACTGATTTCACAAAACTAGTTCAACTGACCAGTTCAGAATTTCAATTTGGAATCGACCAATTTACAGAAAACGAAAAGCTTATCTAAGTGAAAACCAGCTGTGTGGCATTAAGGAAAGCTATTGTCAAGTCAAAGGAAAATATATAATGAACGTTACAGCAGAGTTTAAAGACGTTCCAAAATGACTGTCAGAAAGAACGAGTCGCAAATATCGAGGAACAGATTCAACTGCTATATATACAAGATCAAAACATCAACAAAACATATCAAGAAAAGAAATAGTAGTGTGAGAAAAAGAAAGGCACGCTCAATTCATATCACCTTACAAGAAGCGATTAGCCCAGAGTTGAGGAAACACTTTAAAGTGTTAATTATCAGCTTATATTAGAAACATTTTTCCCTCAGTTTATGAGAACACCTTCGTATCGGTTCTCACATACACGCACAAACCATCACTCACATATATACAGAAAAATAGCGTATTGATAAGTTGAGTGAGTATTGCACATAGACAATAAACTTATGTATGTAGTCTTTAACACATGGATGTTAAACAAGTGTTGGCTAAAAGGTGCTACCTTCAGTTTAGGCTAAGAGTTCAGTTAGACAGTAGCGTAAGTTCTAATTTGAATGGGTTTGTACAAGATATTGTATAATTCAAAGTCTTCTAGTGAAACTACCTGATGTGGTAGAAGATGTGACGTAGGATCAGTTGAAGTCTCCAAACATCCATAAACATATATTACGTATTTAACTATTTAATTATTGTTTTCAAACTGATTTGATCAGTTCGAGCTGTAATCGGTTCAGTTCTCACCAGTGTTTTTATAACCGGACCGTTAATCGAACCGGTCAAGCCTTAAAAACTGGTTCAACCAGTTCCATCGAACGGTCGAACCGGATCAATAAAATTAATATTTTATTTATTTTTATAATAAATAAAATAGTACAATATTGATTATTTATATTTTTATAGTTTTTACTTAATTTTTAAGATGAAAATTACAACAAATATCCAAATAAACATCATTTTTCAAATTCAAAAATCCAAATTCACAGACCTGTGCAGTTCCTAAAGACCGGCCGGTTTCCGATTTTTCCGGTTTAACCGGGTTTTAACCGGTTTTTTTTCGGTTAAACCTGTTTTCCGGGTTTTTACTTATCTCCGGACCGGTCTGGAGGCCGGTCCGCGGTTGAACCGGTCCGACCGGCCGGTCCGATTCGGTTTGGAGAACATTGGTTCTCACCATAACTGAACCGATACATACAATAACTGATCTCCATCACTTCAGTTATTCAGTTCACATAATGAAAAAAGCTTTCATATTAATCAGTTTTCTTAACGAATGATTATTCGAGTATTTTTCGCTTGGTCTAAAACCAAACTCGATCTAATTCATCGGTATATACATTCTTAGAACACGAGCTATTGAAGTTCGTGGAGAATATTGTGTTTAAAGCACCATCGCATGTGGCAAAACCGATCTTTCAAAACTAATTTTAAAATATAACTTGCATCATGTCTTTCAACCATTTGAGCGAAATATAGCAAATGTCATATTTGATTATAGATATTTATAGAAGATTATTTAAAAAAATTCCTCATAGTTAAACAAATTTCCCATTATAACTAAAAAATACTCAAAATAAGAGAGGACTAAAAAAAAATACTCAAAAAATAAAAATATTTTTTTAAAAAAAAAATTGCTAGTCCGAGGATGGCTTCGTCCCTGCTAAAGACATACGCTACAAAATCCCCAAAGAGATTACGGGTTTATTTATTTTTCACGTAACTCAAAGGAAAACGCTTGACTCGGGAGATATGTGAAGAATATATGATATAAGATTAAGGATGATGAATAATATATATAGATAATATAATTATTGATATCTCTAATTTTTAAGTACTCGATTCAAACATCAGATGAAACAAAGATATATGATCAATTAATGTATTTTCATTCACACTGAACGATATTATGTAAATATATACACGCACATAGATATACAAGGAAAAGTAAACACGGGGGGGGGGGGCAATCTTTGAATTTTATAAATAAAATTTATTTATTTTTCATCTGAAGGAGTTGTTCATGTTTGGGCCTTGGACTGGGCCTTGTCTTAGTTATTACATTGGATGGATCGAAGTATGACTTCTGCACAATATTCTGTCGACATTTCAATTATGACACCGACAACTACTACTTTCCCACTCGTTATCAATCATGCATTTCATCTGCCCAACTAATAAACTCAAACCTCGACCTATTTTTCACTTGTTATTCTACTAAAGTTGGTCGAGATTATCCGAAAACAACTTAGATTTTCTACTAATCTTGATCCGAATCCTGATTTCCAGCGAACTAATCGGTAATTATTGGATCTAATCTCAATACTTCTATGTAAACTCTATATTTCTTGCACCTAATATATCAAATTACTTGGCAAACTGAATTATAAATATGTAATGTTGAAAAAATAGTATCCAAAAGAGAATAAAATGGTAGGGCCCTGAAACAAACCAGACTTGACACCAACAATTAAGTAATATGACATGAATATGAATTTTAGTGAAATTATATCCACAAGATAATTTGAGGATGACCACTTGGGCAGAGGACCAAAGGGTCGTCGAATTTTAGCTCAAATATCACTTTCAACTCCAGCTCGAACTTGTCCTTAGTCTTAAATAGTTCACGATTCCTATGTTGCTGTCATCAAAACCCTATCCTTATTTGGGTACGTAATTGATGCAAAGTAATTATCATTATGTAGATATACATGAAAATGTTTCTGCATGGTGGCATGTGCATTAATATTTGATCTAGACATATTTCACCTTCACGTTCTTGATAAGTCATTATATATATATATATATATATATATATATATATATATATATATATATATCATGAAGTTTAACTTGAAGATTCCACCACCATCCTTTCCATCAAACTTAACCGATTTGAGTGTTTTTTTTTTTTTTTTTACCTAATCTCGGGTGCTTTAAAGTCTTTCAATGAAAGGGAAATCTCTGGTTTTATCCAATCATTTTGGGCTAAAAGGAATTCTTGTAGCTTTTCTCCAAACTATCTTCTTGCCTTGTGGATTACGCCTCTCCCAGTGAAGTATAGTGAATGGGATTATCCAATGTTCTAAAAAGTTAAGCTTGAATCTCGACATAAACGCCTTACTTTGGATAAAGCGGGAAAAAACGGTCAAACTATAGTTGACCGAATTATCTGACAATGATTTGACAAATATTTAGCAATTTTTAATGTAATCTATCTGTAAAAACAAATAAAGAATGTAATTTTGAGATTTTTATGTTTTTATAAATATGAGAATTAATGTGTAAGACTTAAATTTATCATATTTATGTATTATTTTATCAATTTATTGGTTTGAGATAATTACAATTATACTAAAGAAAAAATGCTTTTTTACGCTTAATTTCATGCTAATCTCACTTAAATTTGAAAATTTAGAGCTCGACATCTACGGCGTTACGCTTTTTAGAAACTTGTATTATCCAATCAAGTACTAATGATTTGTAATGTTTTTCGAGACTGCAGAAAAAATTATAATATTTTTTAAACCAAATATAAATATATAAAATAATATTTGATTATTGCATGGATCCATGACATTGCATCGTGAAATATAAATATATATTATCTCTGTCTTGGAAATTCAAGGAAGATAAGGGCGGTGCCCAAGTGGCAAGAAAGTTGGAGACGGTGGATGACGTGGGATGCGGACGACCAAGATTTTATGTGGTGGAGTAGTGAGGGAGTCTACACCACTTATTTTGAGTGGCTGAATCTGATCCCCTCCCCACATTAACTTCGGGTCAAAACCATTGCTCCCATCACAAAGCTTGTTTATTTTCCTCAATTGTTTTTCAAGACATTTCCTCGATTTTATCATTCTGTATCAAAACTTTATATATGATATGTTGTTTAGTCATCGTATTTATCAATGAGGTAGCATTCATATATTGGATTTATAATTTGGATATGTTTCGTCATATTCAATAGATGATAGATGTCTCATTAATGGATACGAAAATGAACACGATGTCTGTGCGTATGTGTTTGTCTGTGATCTAGATCACTTGAAGATCTAATTGTATTTTTTTCCGACATAACACGCATACAACACTCTCTTAGGATGAAAATACTTTGTACCAAATGATACAACGTACATAAAAGTCGGGAGACATCAAATATGACTCCCGGATTGTTCACGTTGATTATGAGGATGAAGACAGATGGGTTTTTGTATCTTTTTATTTGCAGTGGATTTTTCAATAAATCCAAAATTTGAGGTAGCTTTACGCAATTATGCAAATAATTTAAATTTTTTTGATGAAATAATTTTCATACAAAATAATGACATGAACGATGAGTATGATTATAACAAGTTTAAGTGGTTCAATTATGTTGATATTTCGATTATCCAATCAAAAAAATCAACTTATAATCTTTTTAAATGTTTTTTAATAACCTAGTCGATACTTTTTCGTTCGTGGATGTGATAAGTAAATAATATAATAAGAAAATAAAAAATAAGTATAACTAATAAAGTGTGATAAATTATATGATGTTTAAACAATTATATTAAAAATTATTGTTGGTGGTAACAATACACTCAAATCTTTTAAATTATACGTCGAGTATTTCAAATTCTCTTTTTGTATAACGTCAATCATTTTCAGATTGTCCTTTATATTTAATGTACATTAAATTTACTTAGTGGTCATCCGCAGCTAAACGAATTGATGATAGATTGCTTTACTGGTTGTCTGGATAATTTTATAATATAAACTTTTTTAGAAAAATAAAGTAATTTTTTTAAAACAAAAATATACGTAAAATCGCTTCTCCACCTGGTGGGCAGTTGGTTCTGCGTTCAACTCTCACCCACTATGATACAAAGTCGAAATTTATTTAATTATTATTTATATCATATGGTACCAATTTATTGAGGGAACCTACAAAAAAAAAAAAAAAATTGAAATATACATTCCAATTATTTTCATTTATTCATTATTGTTTGTTTCTTGTAAGTAATCGATTAGTTCATAAAAAAACTAAATTAATCCTCGAAACTCTCATACGGGCAGTGGAGACCACATGCTCATGTAAACCCGGGTGACTCAATTTTTTTTTAAATTTATGTGTAAATTTTGTATAATTTTGGAATAATATGATATTATACCGGGTAGATCAATTTAAAATAGTAAAAGATTCTAGAGTATAAAATTATAGCCCGAGCATAGCCATATTTCTGAATCCGTCAATGCACATGGGAATCGAAGAAAAACTTAAATAAAAACACATTTCAATGGGTCGAATTGATACTTATGACATCGTCGATAAACTTTCATAATTAATCTTTGAAGGGAAATTTTAGATGAATTTTCTTGTCCCCGATCAAGTTGGTCATACTCTTTCACTTTCATATATCTAATATTAATGAATTTAATCCACATAAATAAATAAATTTAACATTATTATATTGATAATTAAATAAAAATAAGTTAGAAGCTATAAACAATATATTTTTTTTGTCATTGAATATAATTTTAAAATAAAAATATAAAAATTTAGTTTCATATTATATTTTCCTCGTCATCTATTTTATTGACTGCAAACAGAATACAATTGATGTGCGTAGACGTGATTTACCTTGGAACAGAGGACGTCATTTACCTTGAAGTTTATGCAAAGACTTTGGAAGATAAAAAAACTCTTATGAAATCGTTTTACGTGTCAATTTCATGATACATATTTTTTATCGATTCAATACGACTCATAAAAATATATTGCTTTTATGTCAGAAGTAATGAGACAGTCGCACGAATCTTTATTTATGTGACGGGTCAACCCTAAAGATATTCACAATAAAAAATAATACTCTTAGCATAAAAAGTAATAATTTTCATTAATGACACAAATAAGAAATCTATCTCACAAAATACGACTCGTCAGACTGTCTCACACTTATATTATTCAAAAAAAGTTTTTCAAATAGTGGGCTTATCTTATTTGCTCGATTTTTTTTTATTTGAACAAGGATTTTGATTCTCTTCAACGAGAAGAAGAAATTTTTCGGCAAATTTGATAGATGATTGTTTGGACGATTGACGGAAATTTCAATTAAAAAATTCTTCACTCAAATATGCAAATTTAACAAATGTACGTTGATTGGATGGATACTACACTGCATGGCTATACGAAAATATGTCAAATTCACACCATATTGCAAAATAATAAAGCTATCAAATATATAAATCGAAATTTTAATATGATGATACGCAGAAAAAAAAACTCTACTTTAAAAATGCTTATATTTATAGAAAATATTTAAATCAAAATAAATTTTTTATTACATAATTGCGTGGAATTAATAATGTGAGGACATGGCATGCAACGAAATAGATGTTTGCAAAACTCGAAATCTGAAAATCCATCTAAATAAATAATTGGAAGATTATAAAATTTAAAATAAACTTTTTTGGAATAAAAGAAAACAAAGTTTATTGTGAAAAAACATCAAAAATAAAGTTTATTAAAATCACGGAAAATAATTGAAAAAACACATCACAGAGGGCGAGCGAGGGTAGAACAGTGATTGGAATCTTTATCACTCGAAAACTACGTAAAAAGTTACGGATTCAAGCCTGTATATATTCACCAGCAAGGCCGCTACAATTATCAAAAGCTGTCCCCAAAGAAGCCAAAAAGCTTTATATATAAATGGCCAAATTGGTGTGTGATTGGAAAACGATACTTGAAGATAAAATTAAATTCTTTATATAAACCAGTAAGCTCTTTTCATCATCCGAAATTCTTGAATTTCCCTCACATGGCTACTCCCATCAAAAGCAATAATAGAGTTTCGCTTGCTATGGAGAGAACTGGGCAGTGGTAATTATACATACAAAGATTCCTTATTCGAAACTTTTAGGATTCTTTTGTGTAGTGTGTTCTTTTGGGTACTTTTGCTGTTGTTCTTATTTTTCTTTTCTATTCTGAATAAAGGGTGTTATCTCAAGAAATCCCTACAGATGTTGTTGTTGAGGTTGGGGAAGCCAAACTTTCTCTTCACAAGGTACGAAAATTTCGTTATTTTTTACAAGTTTTTTTGTCATTTTATGATCTGTAATGGCTTCTGTTTCTTGGAAACTTTGTTTGTGTGAAAAATCTTCGATCTCGTAGTTTAATATACAAGTTAAAGTTTTACTTCTTTTAGTGTATGATATCGCATAAAAAGTTAAGCGACGGATTTATTTGTATTTGCAATATCAATATGTTAGCTGAAGTGGTAGCTTTATGGAATCATTCAACGATCTTGAGACAACCCAGATTTTGTAATGAAATGGAAACTATCAGTTTCAGATCTTTAAGTCACTTTTCAAGAACAAGACTTTCTATGGATATTCTAGGCCGGATATCCATTCAAGATGAAAGTTTTGACAACGGTATCGAGTTCTTTTAAAATATGAAACAACTGTTCATCCCAACTCATACGAGCTCGATAGCGAAAATGGCTTTCTATTGTAAGTATGTTAGAGCAGATCAGGTCACGGGTTTATAATATGCATATGATATTCTATCAAGTTCGCTTGGAGATCATATATATGAATCTCTACGAATGTGATCCCATTAATGTATCAATAATTTTGTTTTGAGTAGTGTATAAATCTACTTCTGAGCCTATGCTTGGAAAAAAATGGTTTTTAACAAAATCTGGCTTCCAAATGTGACCATCATGAAATTAATATAGTTCTTCGGCTGTGGCAGTTCATGCTTGTAGCTAAGAGCAATCACATAAGGAAGATGATTATCGAATCTAAAGAAGCAGATCTAACAAGAATAAACCTCTCTGACATACCGGGGGGACCTGAAATATTCGAGAAAACAGCGAAATTTTGCTACGGTGTGAACTTTGAGATCACCGTGCACAACGTGGCAGCCTTGCGATGTGCAGCTGAATATCTTCAAATGACGGATAAGTATTGTGACGGTAATCTTGCTGGCCGGACTGAGGATTTCTTGTCCCAAGTTGCGCTAACGAGCTTGTCTGGTGCTCTTGTGGTGTTAAAATCCTGTCAAAATCTTCTACCCATGGCTGAGGACCTCAAAATTGTTCAAAGATGTGTTGAAATCGCCAGTGCCAAGGTATTTTATAGACAATTATGAGTGTTACAAATGTGATTTTATGACATGTATTATCAATAATAGGAGGTTGCTTGATCTGCTCGTGGAAAGTTTGTTTGTAAAGTTATTAGATCCGGTATGCTAGTTGACTAAAATGTGGTCTGATTTTTGTTTTATAGGCTTGCGTTGAGGCAAATTTTCCTAGCCGTTCTCCCCCAAACTGGTGGACCGAGGAGCTGACAATTCTAGACATAAGCTTCTTTCAAAAGATCATAGCATCAATGAAGTCTAGAGGAGCGAAGGGACTTACTTTAGCCAGTGCTATAATCACGTATGCTGAGAGATCACTCAGCGATCTTGTTCGCGACCACTCTGGCAATGGTGTGAAATCATCCGATCCTGGAGACTCTGATACTAAAACCCGCCAACGAGAACTCCTTGAATCTATAGTCGCCATCTTGCCCTCGGATAAATCTGCATTCCCCTTAAATTTCTTGTGCTGTCTCTTGAGAACTGCCATTTTCTTGAAAGCTGCTAATAGCTGCAAAAACGAGCTAGAAAAGAGGATATCGGCTATCTTAGAGCACGTGACGGTGGATGATCTTTTAATCGTGTCATTTACATATGATGGCGAGAGGCTTTTCGATCTTGAGAGCGTGAGGAAGATCATATCAGGATTCGTGGAGAAAGAGAAGAGTGTTGCGGTTTTTAATGCTGGCGATCTTCGAGAAGTTTGTTCAACAGCTATGCAGAGAGTTGCCAAGACTGTTGATGCTTATCTTGGGGAGATTGCTACGTATGGTGAACTGAGCATTTCCAAATTTAACGCGATAGCGAATTTAGTGCCTAAGTCAGCAAGAAAGGTGGATGATGATCTTTACCGGGCTGTTGATATTTACTTGAAGGTCGGTACAATTTGATGCTTAGATTGGCTTGTCCAACATTTTGAAAAACTCAAGGGTTTTATCCTATATTTTTTTCAGTGTAATTAACTAGTAGCATAATCCTAGGTAAGGATTTATCCATCTGCTCTTTGTTGATTGTTGCTAGTGGTGATTTTAGGCTCATCCAAATCTAGATGAAATCGAGCGCGAAAAAGTTTGCAGTGTGATGGATCCACTCAGACTATCCTATGAAGCGCGAGTCCACGCATCACAAAACAAACGCTTGCCCGTCCAGATAGTACTACATGCACTCTACTATGATCAACTCAAGTTAAGAAGTGGTGCAGATGATCATAAGATGCCTGATGCAGCAACCACGCGAAATCAAATACAAGCAGATGTATCACTTGCCAAAGAGAACGAAGCATTGAGAACCGAGTTGCTCAAGATGAAAATGTACATCGCGGATATGCAAAAACCATCTACAGGGACGACGTCATCTAAAGTGAGTGCCAAGAAGCCTACATTTTTCTCATCCGTGTCGAAGACGCTTGGAAAGTTGATCTCATTCAAGAATGGATCAAAGGATACTTTGAACATAGAAGATGGAACAGTTGATTTCACCAAGCCTAGAAGGAGGAGGTTCTCTATTTCTTAGGTCTGGGAATGCTACGGATTGTTGTGCTTGCGTGTTGAAATTATAATTTGAAGTGTTTGTTTGCTTATGTGCATGAGACATCAATGTAAAAACTATCTGTTCTTATCAAACTGGCCTTCCTTCTGGAATGTGGATCACCTCTTTTTATTCTTAAAATCTTTATATATTTTCTCTCTTTTCTTCATTTGGTGAATAAAATTTCATTTGAGAAAAGAGTGCCATGCATGCTTAAATTCTTGATCACATTATATGATAACGATCAGAAATCAAGAACTACTTGTAAACCAAAATATATGGAAGATACAGAAGGTATACTAAACCAGTGAGTTAGTATTGTGAACAAAATAGAAATAAAGCAAACCGAGGCTGTATGAAATACAGTGTTCTTAAAACAGATTCGTCCCCTCCGGAATGTGCTTCGAGGATGAACTTAGACGTCTGTTTCTCAGGATACAACGGAACAACCAGCAGTACCCTAGCACGAGGTACCACTACGGCGAACTGAAATGTATCTGAACTTTATCAAGAGGACAGAGTAACGACAGAGGAACAGCAGCCGTTGGAAGAAGCAGCAGCAGCCGAGAAAACGAAGCAGAGCAAAGTTTCGAAAAATATCAGAATGTAGGAGAATGTGTTGGGTCTAATTTTTGAAGGACTATGTTGCCTCTACATATAGGCACAATCCGCCTCCATATGAACAGCCACTGTTGGTCATCCGAAAGGCCAAAGGTCAGCTGATCAACCGAAAGGCCAAGCCTGGAGCACCAACAGTTACGCAGGTCATATGAAGAGTCGGGTATACGGAAGGTCATTCATAACTGAAATTTCGAAAAAAAATATAGCAAAAGCCAGGTGAACCATGGTGGGAAATTTTGCCTTGATCGGTCCGATATTCGATGCACCCAGGTCGCGCTCGTACGCTTGCACACAAGTCGAGCCTTTTTCCACTGCAAATCGGGACCATGATTTGCACCCCCTGCGCCTGTGTGCGCGAGAAAGAGCCTCTTGATCAATCATTGTTACACCTCCATAAAGTGTAAAACAATATAAGCTCACCAATGCCATATTCTTTTTCCTATGTGGATCACTTCCCACTTACCATCCACAAACTTGTCCAATTTCTCATTCAAATGGACCAAGCCCAATAAACATAAGTCCAACAATCCCCCACATGAATGAAAATTGAAAGATATTCAACGATTTTCGTGATAAAGTTCAACAGTAGAATCTTGCATAGGATAGGTAGGTATTACCCTTTAAACCTTCCCTTGTGAAAGCATAATAATTCACTGGTTGACAGTAGACATGATGTCTTTGAACTACAGCCGTTTGTGTGACTTAAGATATACTTCACACAAAACTCTTCCTAATACTATTCAGTTCTTATGATTGTGTTCGTTTTGGCCATGAACACGCTCCTGATTTTGCAAGAGGGTCTAGAATTGAGCCCTGCAATTAGGGGTGAGCAAGATTTCGGTTAAACCGAATTAACCGACCGAACCGAGCCAATTCGGAAATTCGGTTCGGTTATTTTGGAAATTCGATTTTCAAATTAAAACAATTCGGTTATATCGGTTAATTCGGTTCGGTTACGGTTTTCAAAATTTTTAAATCGGTTAACCGAATTAACCGATATAATAAATATTATTATTTAATAATTTTATTTATTTATCAATTTTTATAAATATTTTAATTTTTAATTTTAAAATCGATATAATATGTATTAATTGTGTTCAAATAAAACTTATACATTTGTGATGTGTGTAATTTTATGTTTTTATGCATTTTTGTAAACTGTAGTGTTAAAAAAAAATTTACATATATAATTAAAGTTAAATCACAATTTTTTTAAAAATTAATCGGTTAATTCGATCACCGAATGAATTAGCCGATTTTAAATCGCTTCGGTTTTCATCGGTTATGAAAATTAATTCGGTCGGTTCGGTAATGGCTAAATATTTCGGTTCGATTCGGTTATGGCTAATTCGGTTCAGTCGGTAACCGAATGCACCGAATGCTCACCCCTACCTGCAATTCCTTCGAAGCGGCCCCACTTCTCTCTCATATAGGTGATTCTATATTGCTTCTCATCACAATCATTAAAAGCCGTAAGCTTATCCTCAACATTCACTGTTTCATAGTAGGAATGGACTAGGGATAACCCCCACAGTGATTTTCTAAATTAATGCGATTAGGTTTTCCCATTGAACCTAGTTCTTGGGGATCTCCAGTCAGCTTATGTTGGGTTTTCCTTCACTCCAATTTATTCTATAGGCTTGAGCCTCATTCCCTTTGACATTTTCGCAACTAACTTTCTGTTTAACCCTTTGGTTAGCGGATCCGCTATATTATTCTTTGACTTTACATAGTCAATAGAGATAATTCCGGTTGAGAGTAGTTGTCTAATGGTATTATGTCTACGACGTATATGCCTAGACTTACCATTATACATATATTTTGGTTAACACTACTGAACCTAAGAGACTCGAGTGAGTGCAAACTCCTAGAAATCAAAGAAAAACTAGGGGAGATTCAAGGAAAAGAGAGCCGAAGGATTAAAGGAAGCATCTAATTATGTACAATATTTATAGATATTGTGTTTTCAATGTTAGAAATGCTATTAAAATGTAAGACAAGACTAATATTGAGTTTTATGTATAGTTTTATATAAATTTTAAACTTTGTTCGAAAAATGAAAACATCTAGACATGAGCTTTTCGTTTCATGTTACGTTTGATTTCAACGATGGATTCAATGCTACGTCGGTTGTATTTGTGAAAAAATCTCGTAAACTTGTAGATCCACACCCATAAAAGATAGATAGCCTACAACATGAAATTCATTTGATTAAGCTTAATCCATCCATCAATTTGGTTTACCCTCATCAAAAGTGAAATTAAGCGATTTGATAAATGACTACAATAGTCTTGGTATGTGGAATCACTAGGCAGTTGTTAAATATTGGGCCACTGTGGGCCTGAACATTTGGGCCGATATTTTTTAAAAAAACTGGGGTGATCACATGTATGAACAGTGTTGTTTGGGTTTAGAAATATGATACTTATTATTCTTAGGTTGTAGCCCATTTACAGCTTTGCATCACGTTTTGTCACAAAAAGAATAGAGAAAACAAACAAGCAGAAATTAACGTTGTCTGTTTAAATCAATAATTTGTTTTCTTATTAATGTCTATGGGACAAAAAAATAAATTACTCCAATTGGACTAAAATTTGATTTTTATAAATTAACAAAAAAAAATAATGAAATTCAAATCAAATACATATGAATTCAAAAAATAGAAAATAGATCGTTCTTTGTTGGCCTCAAAATAATGCATAAATTAAATATCCGCAAGTATGTCAAAATATATATGTTAAGCTCGTCCGAGAGGATGCTATGTTTATGAGTTTTAAAAATAAAAAAATAAAAAATCTTGCTCCCAAACCATAAGACATCAAAATCATACCCGAAAAATGAAAATGATTGTTATAGTAGGGTTAGTTCAACCCATTCCACGATCCGGGAAGTGAGACTGTACCCTCGTATAATGCCCTGAGAGTACATCTAACGGTTGATATTTATCAATACTTGTTGGTCCAAACTTTTTATGTAAGGTTCAAAAATACATCTAAGAGTTGATATTTATCAATATACGTGAGATTCAAACATTTTTATGTATACTTCACGCATAATATAATTGTTTACCTTCATATTCACTTTAGAGTAATATATGAGGTTAGGGTGAAATTTTCCCCATGATCCATGCATGCATTTTGTATTCCCATGAAATAGCACAATACAAGGAAAAATGTCTTTTTATAAATTAAAAAATTGAACAAAAAGGGGTCCATAAATGTCCCAATCCATCCCCAATGGGACAAGCTTACCTAATTTTATAGAGTATAAGTGTAACATTCTGTTTTTTTAGATGTGTTTGATGGATTAATTTCATTAAAATGCATTTGCTTATATGGAATTTATGTAAATACAATAAATTATACTTTAATTATTCGTGTTTTTTCAGTCAACGAAATCATGTTTTTCTTTCAATGACGTGAGAATCCACGACCAAAGCCATTCGTTGCATACTGAGTAAATCTTTAGACTAACACATTTTTCTTTTTGTCAATAAACAACGCCCGCCAGAGTAAATCAAGTCTTTATCATATTATAACACAATTTTATAAGAATTCAGGCAGATGGGCATTGAAATATAAAATGCAAAAAGGAAAATGTTGAAATAGTCGAAATGTAGCAAGTAGTCAGAGATCAAAGAATGGGGCCTTGAAAGATTCTGCTGACCATGTAATTACAAGAATTTATTAAATATGTTATAACAACATTAATTAATTCTATGAATTATTGCCACAGATCCAGGATTTTATTACTATTAATTATGAATTGGCCTGCCGGAAGTCAATCAATAATGGGGTAAACCGTATTTAAATTTAAATTTTAACAAATTTTGTATATATAATTGTGCAAAACCTTTTTTTTTTTACTATTGCTATGCAAATATTCACAATAAACACATACTTAAACTTGAGGAGATACATTGTCAATGATCAAGTTTGTTACGTCACAAACATGATACACGAAATATGATGACCATAACCAATATATAGATAATTTTTGCAATTTTCTTCTGATATTTCTGCTTTAACCCTCATACAAACAGAAATTACATTTGTCTTTATATATTAAATGTCAACAATCTATAATTTATATTAAATCTCATTAACCAAAACTTTAATTGATCCTTTAAATTTTGGACTTAACCTTATTAGACAACTCACGATACATAATTATGCGCGTATAAACAAACTAACATAAAATTGATGTAACAAATGTAACTTAAATATTAGTTAACCAAGCAAGGGGGCATTTGGTAGGGCCTTTGTGAATTATGCATGTATTTGTGTCCCTTTTCTTCTTCCAAAAATTGAGTCAAGAATAGAACAAAATATCCCTCAGATTATTCAAACTCAATATGATTGAAGCCAACAAGATTGTGACAAAATGTCGGTAAACTAATTTCTAACTTTTCCTTTGACAGCTAACAAAAATGTTCTCTCATGATTTTTCTTCTTTTGTGGCGTGGTCTCTGCTGCCAACATAATACATTTTTTTATTTCATTTATTTTAATTTTTTAGTTTTTCGTTAATTTTGAAATTTTTGGTTTGAATTGACATCACGAACATTAAACAGAAGAAAAACATTAATTTCAGACATTTTTATTTAAAAATATATATAAGAATCAGTTGAATCGAATATTCCATGTCTCAATAATAGAGCATGCATGTATTATAATATTTAAATAGTCCTTCACGTTTCTTTTTATTGCGTAAAATAAATTTGGTATCACATACTGAATTTTGATATTTTTTTAAATGCCAAAAGAAAATGTAACTTTCAAATATGTACGTATGCATACATATATGTTGAGAAAATATTTCGAATATAAATAATTTGTGAATGAACTCCCAGGTACGTTTACAACGTTTTATTTTAAGAAATGTTTTATCACTCACTTTAGTAACAAAGATATGAAAAAATCTCTGTCATGATACAATTGAGATATTCTGTATTTGTAGGTGACTAAATAAAATCAAAATGAAAAAAACAATACAATTTATTAATCTAATGATGTCATATATATAGAAACGAAATTCGATTCAGAAAAAACTCGATTCTTCATCAAACATTGCATTATTTCATGAAAATCAATCATGAAAAAAGTGTTGTTTCCAAATAGTTGTCTTAATCATTGCAAATGATTGCGTGTTTTCTGAAGAGTTTTTGGGGACAACCCACGAGGTGGCTCTACCGCCTCGACCCTCGCGATCTGATCAGACATGTCGATCTCTGTAATTTCCGCAGCGGTAAACATTATTCGTTATCAACAAACTAAATAATTATGAAAATTATTATAATAATATATACATAATTAGTTAAACATTCAATCGTGAAAATATCTTTGATGATTAAGGACCGTGAATGTTTTAAAAAGTTCATCAATACTCATGCATATATATATATATAAATATATGTGTGTGTGCGTGCGCGCGTATTCTTTATTTGTTCTCTTCAGACATGAGACGATGAAAGATGCATGATATTAGATATGATAAACTAATATGAATGAATTTGAGTCAAACCTACGATGAAATAAGAATATATAATCATCTACTTATGTCTTAAACGAGATAAAATATATTCATATTCATATTAAATTTTTATATATATCCTAAAATAAATCATTTGCATAGAATGTGTTTTTCTCCATGTAATAGAAACCAGAGATCAATTTTTAAAAAAAAAGATTTTAAAATATGTATTAATAATCGTCACAAGATTATGTAAATGACATGTGATTGCGCAGTGGAATCAAGGGATGATGAATCACGATTCTTTTATAAACTTTATTGGTTAGCATTTAAAATTCCGCGTGGTCGTCTACATTAATGAAACCCTAGCTACCCACTTCCTCACTTTGAATATCATGAAAATTATTTAACTTATTTTTAGATTGTCCAGCCCTTCAAACTACAAGGATCTGACAATATATTTAAGTTTATACTTTTTTTTAGTCGAATAATCGGATCTCGAACTCAAGATATATATTGTTCTGAATTTGGAAATTTGGTGTCAAATAGGCTACATGCTATCGGAAATTTAAATATATACTCTAAAATATGAGGTGATAATCCAAGAGAAAATCATTCAAAAAATTTATTGTTGTGTGCAATAATTGTTTTTGCTTAGTAGAGCAATCGAACCGTGGTGCTTGAGCTGCTGTGCGGTTTAAAATATTTGAGTTGCACCATAACTACTAACTATAACTTTTGGTAGAGCGGAAATCACTCGGTCCTACAACTAGTATCAGAGCCAAGGTCACGGGTTCGATTCTCATTGATTGCGAAAAGTGCAATTATTGGGAGAGAGATTGTTGGGTGTAAAAATTGTCCTTGCTTGGTAGAGCGATCGAACCGTGGTGCTTGAGCTGCTGTGCGGTTTAAAAGATTTGAGTTGCACCATAACTACTAGCTATAGCTTTTGGTAAAGCGGCAAGCACTCGGTCCTACATCTACTTTCATGCTTTTTATTTATTTTTTAAAAAAATCTGCAAAAATGAGTGTCATTCAAATTCATTAAATTGTCATATAGGTATGCAATATGTTTTATTTGTATCAGGATATAATTGTAATTGGAAAAATATACTGTTATTATAAAAAGTATTAATTTATTTTAAAATATTAGATTTAATTATTTGATTACAATATTTTCATTTATATATGTAGATCCAACTAAAATAGTTTTATCTAAATAACTAAAATATACACAAAATATCTCAACAAATTAAACTAACATTTTATAGTCAAAGCATTGACTTTTCAATATTTGCATTTATTTATTTTTACTTTACATGCTATAATAACAGGGAAACGAAAATGAAAGAAATTAATGGCACCAGCCTTGTCACCTCTTTCACAGCAGATTAATGCAGCCCATGTTCACTCTTCTGTAATATCAATGGGTTTTTTAATAGAAAAATAATTACAAATTTTCCCAAAAAAGAAAGACAATAAATATATATAAGCAAAAACTTGTGTAAGACGGTCTCGCGAGTCGTTTTTGTGAGACGAATATTTTATTTGGGTCGTCAATGAAAGAGTATTACTTTTTATGCTAAGAGTATTACTTTTTATTGTGAATATCGATGAGTTGACTCGTGCCACAGATAAAGATTCCTGAGATCGTCTCACAAAAGACCTACTCATATATATATGAAGGTCGTCCTGGTATAGACCCGTGAACATGCATGATATCTATGAATCCCATTTATTTTCTAAACTAATACTTTTTATAATAACAGTATATTTTTCCAATTACAATTATATCCTGATACAAATAAAACATATTGCATACCTATATATATATATATATATATTTATTTATTTATATATATATATATATAATTATTTCAAATACATCATTCAAATACCAATTAAATCCAAATCTCTTAATCTGAATGCAACATCGGGTAGCAGTTAGATGGAAGGATTTGATTTGGAGTGATAGGTTTAAAAGATATATTTGAAATGACGAATATTTTGGATGTATTTCAAATCCATCATAATCATAATTGTATTTTATATAATATAAGGATGATATGGATTTAATATTCATCAAATGTAAATTCATTTAAACAATCAAATAAATTCAATCAATCCAAACACAACATTTGACTTGCTGGAACCAACTTGTCTTTGTTGAAATATAGAAGTTGGATTCCGATGATTATGTAGATCTAAAAAAATATAGTATATACGATTATTAATGATTATGAAAAAACCAAAGTTTCGTTTGGGCAAGTATTTTAAAAACGTTTTTATTGTTTAATGATCGAAAAACTTAAAGTATGTGTGTTGGATAAATTTTTTCTAAAAAATGTTATCAACTGTAGTCTTAAAAACAATTGAAATGTGCTTTTTTATATTTTTTAGAATAACCAAACTTCTTATCAACTCTAAAAATATTTTATCGAATCGTTGTCCAATTAGATATTTAATTTTAAAATTAATTTTTAAAAAATTTTATAAATCCTTAATTTTTTTTTAATAAAAACGTTTTATAAGTGTGTTAAAAAAGTTAAATTCAGATTATGTTTTAGTCTCATGTTTCCTTATGTTCTTTAGAGGCTACGATGGTCCCAAAAATTGCCATGGCTCATCTATCGAGCAAATTTAGGCGATACTAGCGTCAGTAAAGGAGTCCGAAGCGGCATTCGCAGCATGACGTCTCAATTCTCCATCACATTATTTTCTGAGAGGCAGTCATATTTTGTGATACAGATATTTTGTTTGGATCATACATAAAAAAATATTACTTTTTATACTAAGAGTATTATTTTTTATTGTGAATATCGGTAAGATTGATCCGTCTCACAGATAAATATTCGTGAGACCGTCTTACAAGAGACCTGCTCTTTCTTAAGAAACTTATAATAATTGTAGAACCAGGTGAAATTTTTTTAAAAAAAAATTGGCTGACAATACATTTGAATTGATAAGTTTTAAATATTAAATTATATTTTCTAAGTTTTAGAGAATCGAAACCGTAAACTTCAAATTCATCAGATATATATTTTATATAATATTTCATGTTAATTAAGATGATAAAAAATAAATTTAAAATTCATATATTTATTGTTAATTATAATCGAAATACATGAACTTAAATACATCTCCCCAAAGGAAATATTTTTGAATCGAAATTTATATAATTCCAATTACAATATTAATTATCTCCGACGTATATTTATTTCTTACATTTTGATTGATGGTACATAAAAAAAGAGACGTTTTTTTAGGTACAAACAAAGGAATCAACAGATTATTAATTGCAAATCACACCCTGGAAGTGGTTGAGTAGTGAGTTACTTCAGTCAGCGACTCTTCCCTTCCCTTCTCCCGCACTTCATCTTTTGTCCTTTCTTTTCCAGCTCAACTAAGACTTATCTCACTGCAGCTTCATTTTCATCTGCGAATTCCCATTTGTAGTGATTAGAAAGAAGAATGTGGCTACCAATGCTGCTGCATTCTCAAGATTTGAGCCGTGTAAAAATTCTTTCTTTGTTACTTGTGTTCAGTAAGCTTCAGCGTCAAGATGGGAAAGAAAAGCTCTGATTTCGAGTCTCGAACTCACCATTCCTGGTAAACCCCCTGTTAAAATCAAGAAATTGGCCGAGAAATTTCCGGGATTATCGGAATGCTGCTGCTTCGAGGTAATCTTTGCAAACCCTTTACTCTTTTGATCTCTTTGTCTCTTTTATGTGTGGTTTCTTTACTTGTTTTTTTCTATTTGGTGTAGATGAAGTGGGAAAATTTAAGTTTAACTGCAGATCTGGGTGTGCTTGAGTTAAACCAGTTGCAGAAAATATGTGTGCGTTTATGAACTGCATTTGTTGCCCCTGAGGACAATCTGAAATCGGTTTATAGAAAATTTTGTATGCCAATTTGTCATACTGTTTTAAGCTCAGGAATCTTGGTTATACGGTTGAAACAATCCACTTTTGGGATTCTTTTTTTATCTTCTCAACTACCCAAAGGCGCATTTTTGCTCTAGGATTCGCATGAAAAAGTAGCATAGAATTCCTTTTCATTCTCTCCCCTTTCTTTTAAGTTCTAATCGGGAAGAAAATTCCTGGTGAATTTCACCTAAAAAAGCGAAAATGAACCCTTCTCTGTGTTTTGTTTTCTCAGACGACGAGTCTTGAACATACGAGATGGTTGGTAGATAGGGACATAAAAAGAACTTTTATGTAGGGTTGGAGCTGAGCCTTTTCATGTGCAGTATTTAATCTAAATAGCTAAAAACTAATGGGGGCTAAGATATTTTTTTTTGAGTTAAGTTACTTGCTAAGAATTGATGTTATTTTGAGTATGCCCTCCCTCCTCTCTCTTTGATATGAATAAAATTTGTTGGATAATTTGGTTTGGAAATTCCTTCTTCCTCCAAAGCGTACTTGATGATTAAGTTTGCTTTAGTATTCTTCTCTACCATAAACTTTTAATCCACTTTCGAAACATTAAATTATATTAATCTACTTAGCTACAACGTTTTGGAAAAAGGTGGCATTATTTTGCCTTTTCCATTCCAAAATGCCTTTTTGCTTTTAATTTTGTTTTATTTTCATCTGTTCCATGACTTTCTGAAATAATGGATGATGAGGGTAAAAATGTGTTAACTTTTTTTTTATGTAAGAAGTGTTGTGTTGTGACTATCATTTTCTCGAACATTTGGTTCCAAATCTCAAAATTATAAGTTCGTTTTTTGTCAGATTATTCAAAATTGTGACTGGTTTGGCATATAAAAACAAATCATTTGTTTGATCTTGGCTATCATGAGAGAATCTATAGCTTGATTATCGGTTTCCTAGCGCCTTTTTTTGGCTATATCCAAATTCAATTTAAGTATAAGCTGACTTGGTTTGTGGATCCTTTCACTACAAATTTGTTTTACTTGGACCTGATTTTATTGTTCTGTAATCATGAACAGGTTGTATTTACATAGAGTCACTCTTTTTTGTCTAATGACTTCAAAGGCAGATTGTTTTAGTTTTGTTTTTGTTTTTTAATCTCTTCTGCTAATCTAATGTCAATTAATCATCTCTTTCTCACCTTCAGAAAAGCCGCATCATCTCCTCCCGAAACTCTGCACGGCCCGTGTATTGCTTTCTTTGCTTGTCATAGCCATCAAGTTTCTGCCTATAGCTCTTGGTGACTTGAAAACGGATGGACAAGCCCTCTTGGCATTTGCCACTGCCATACCACACGGCAGGAAGCTCAACTGGAATCTTACTTCTCCCTTGTGCACATCTTGGATTGGAATAAACTGTGCTAAAGATGGTAAAACTGTGATCGGTGTTCGCCTTCCTGGCATTGGTCTTACCGGTCCAATTCCCAACAACACTCTCGGAAAGCTGGACTCGTTAAGGGTTCTCAGCCTTCGATCAAATCTCCTCAGTGGAAATTTACCTTCGGACATTCTTTCGCTCCCTTCTCTTCGCTACCTATTCCTCCAACATAACAGGTTTTCAGGTGAAATCCCTACATTACTTCCCCCTCGATTAAATGTGTTGGACCTTTCATTTAATTCATTAACTGGAAGTATTCCCACAACCATTCAGAATTTGACTGAACTTAAAGCATTGAACCTTCAGAACAACTCTCTTTCTGGGTCTATTCCCGATCTGGGCCTACTACCTCTCAAACGTTTTAACCTGAGCTACAACCATCTCAGCGGCACCATTCCATCTTCTTTACAAACGTTTCCTAATTCATCATTCACTGGAAATTCTTTATGTGGTCCACCTTTAAATCCTTGTTTTCCCGTTCTTCCACCGTCCCCTACCCCGAGTCCTTCTCTACCACCCACGGGAGGCCCTCAGAAACAAAGCTCCAAGAAAAAACTTTCTTTAGGAGTTATAATCGCCATTGCAGCAGGAGGTGCTGTACTTCTATTTCTTCTTGCTCTAGTTTTATTTTTGTGCTGCTATAAGAAAAAGAAGAATGACGGTGGTGCTGTGCCAAAAGTTAAGTCTACTAGTGCTGGGAGGGGTGAGAAGCCAAGAGAAGAGTTTGGAAGTGGGGTGCAAGAACCCGAGAAAAACAAGTTGGTTTTCTTTGAAGGTTGTTCTTACAACTTTGATCTCGAGGATTTGTTGAGGGCTTCGGCGGAAGTGCTTGGAAAGGGTAGTTTTGGAACGGCATACAAGGCAGTTTTGGAGGAGTCGACTACTGTGGTTGTGAAAAGGTTAAAAGAGGTCATTGTGGGGAAGAAGGATTTTGAACAGCAAATGGAAATAAGCGGCAGAGTTGGACAACATCCAAATGTTGTGCCTTTACGTGCATATTATTACTCCAAAGACGAAAAGCTCCTAGTTTATGATTACTATACAAATGGCAGTTTGGCGACTATTTTGCATGGTATTGACTCACTCTAAAAAAGGTTTTTTGCGTGATAAAAGTTGCCTAACTTTTTGATTCTGGACAAATTTTACTTGCTGAATGAGGTCATTTGAACTTTTAAAGATCTTTCAAGATCAAATGAATACTAAGACATCGTGCTGCTGTAAATCCATGATATGATTTTATGTTGGTCGCTTTTTTTCCCAGCATCTGATATTTTTTCTATCAAAGAAACAAGCTTCCGCTGATGGAAACTTTTTCATGCTTCTCGTTTGATTTTATTTCTCACTTACAACTGAGCAGGAAACAAGACCGCTGGAAGAACTGCACTAGACTGGGATTCAAGAGTCAAAATATCTCTCGGGGCAGCAAGAGGCATCGCTCATTTGCATTCAATAGGAGGCACAAAATTTGCTCATGGAAACTTAAAGTCGTCAAATGTCCTCCTAAATCAAGATCTGGAGGGGTGTGTCTCAGATTTCGGCTTATCCCCTCTAATGAATTATCCCGCAACATCATCTCGTCTTGCAGGATACCGTGCTCCAGAGGTAATCGAGACGCGGAAGCACTCTCACAAATCTGACGTCTATAGTTTTGGGGTCATATTACTAGAGATTCTTACCGGGAAACAACCCATTCAATCCCCAAGCCGTGAAGACACTGTTGATCTCCCAAGATGGGTACAATCTGTTGTTCGGGAAGAATGGACAGCTGAGGTTTTTGATGTCGAGCTAATGAGAATCCAAAACATTGAAGAAGAGATGGTGCAAATGTTGCAACTCGCCATGGCCTGTGTTTCAAAGGTGCCCGAAACGCGACCTAATATGGATGAGGTAGTTAGAATGATTGAAGAGGTTCGACTATCTGACTCGGAGAACCGGCCTTCTTCCGAAGAGAATAACTCCAGGACTTGAATGTGCAGACACTATATTCTTTAGAAATGAATGCTCACTCATTCTAAATTCTGAATTTTCTCATCTGTTTGTGTTGTGAAACATTCATCTGATTCTAAGAAGCCATTTGATATTTACATGATTATTTATTCTGGTTTGCCTTGTTTGTTTATCGACACCATTGAAATATATATTCAGAAGCTTTCTTGACATTTTAGTAGTTATGACGTCTCCTTTACCTCAACTGTGTTTATTCTAATTCTCCCATCAAAATTTATTGAATTCTGATAACCGATTCTGTGGGCATCTTATTATCTGAATGACAGGTTCAGAACGAAAGGAAGTTTCACACAATTTAAGGGCAGCCCCAGATTACAGTCTGCCACAATTGTACGGTCCTCCGGAGTTCGAGAATACATGAAACATATCCCATTGAATCATATGATCATACTCACTTTGCCCTCCTGAGATTTTAACGTGTTGAGACCCGTTTTCTTGCCATGGCGGCAGGCCAATTTTCGAACAATGGCCCGAAACCGCTGCAGAGGAACCTCAGCCGCCGTGTCTCCTTCAACGAGGCCACCCTGGCAAAATCCCAAGAGCCCCCAAAACCACCCTCGGAGCCTGAGTTGATAGACACCGAAACTCAAGTCAGCCGTCGCCCCCGATGCAGAGCATGCTGCAACTCGTGCTGTGCCTGGACCTCCCTAATCCTTGCTGTGGTGCTACTCTTAGCTATACTTGTAGGAGGGGTATATTTCGCCTTCCTCCAATCCAACCTACCCGAGGTCCGCCTCCATCGTCTCGATGTCTATTATCTCGGGGTCAACGACACGGACACGGACACTTTCGTGACCACGGATTTCGAAGTACGTCTAAATTTTACAAACAATAACTCGAAAATCAAGCTATCTTACAGCCAAATGTCCGTCTCTTTGTCTTCGGAAGGGGTCGACCTTGGGACGGTGAAAATCCCGGCGATAAGTCAAGAACCAAGCTCATCGGCAGACGTGAAGGCGAGGACGTGGATGAGGAAAACGACCGCTGAAGAGGCGGTGGCGGACGACTTGCGGGATAATTCATTGAGACACTTGATGGTCATCGATATAGTGCTTAAGGGACACATTGACTTCTTGGTGAATGGGAACAAGATGAATGGTTTCCCATTTAAGGTTTCTTGCCGGAGCATTGATCAGTCGGAGATTGACAATGGACATGCTCCTGGATGCGCTATCCAAATGACCCCTGTATAAGGTAAAACATGCACGTTGCTCATTATTTTCAACTCGAATTCTTTTAGGTTATGTTTGGAACGATGGATTTCAAATTCATTTATTTCAAATATATTTTTAGAGTTTTAGAGAAGTAAGACCAAAAATTTCAAATCAAACTTCTATATGTTTTATATTGTTTATGTTAATTATGATAGATTTGAATTCACACAATATCAGAGATATTTGAATTCTATTATATTTAGTTGTAACTTATGTGTAAATAAATATGAAATAAATTTAATTTTGTTCAATTGTTTCATAGATTTCAAATTCATTCATCCAAATACTAACTTAACTTTAAAAGTAAATTACTTTATGTTGCACATAGCCAGTGGTTGTCTAGCTTGTAAGGGTTATTGAGTCGAACTAATTATATGTAGGATAGGCCTTGAATTGTCGTTCTTTTTGGTCCAATTTTTTGTTTTTTTTTTTTTTTATCTTTATGGTAAAGTTATAAACAAACTTAATGGAATGGGTTTTGGTGATTTAAAGTTTTAGGATTGATGAAAGACAGAAACACACAGCTCATCACGCACGACTTATATGCATGTGTAAAATACAAAACAAACTATTATTTTAAAATTGTGTGAGATGGTCTTACGAGTCATATTTTGTGAGACGGATCTCTTATTTGGGTTATCCATAAATAATTATTATTTTTTACGCTCGTAGTATTACTTTTTACTGTGAATATCGATAGGGTTGACCCGTCTCACAGATAAAGATTCGTGATATCGTCTCACAAAAAACATACACAAGAAAAAAATGGAGCCAGATATTATAGACATTCCTTTATCTCATGAGCTAATACATGCAAAATATATGTAAAGTTTAAATTAGAGGATATCTAGGAGAAATACTCTTTATTAAATATATTGGTTGACGGGCTTTAAAAAAACTAATTTTCAAAAAGATAAATATACTTAAATTTTGCAATTTCTTCTAGTTTCTCTATCAAGAAAATTATGAAATGGAATGAGCTTTCGAGGCGATTGAGTAATACAAAATAAAGTATTTCTGATAGACAGATGGAGCTCTAAAATGTAAATGCATCTAGCTCCTTAGGGGTGAATTTCTTGATAACATATATGGTCTAATTGGAAATTTTATGATACTATTACGTTGCGCTTGGAAAGAATGATTTTAAGCTATGATTCTAACGCAACCTAAAAACTTGTTTCATTTCAAATACGTGTTTTTAAATCTTTCTCTAAATCAAATCTTTTTTCGTGAATCAAAATTTTCCATTTAAGTAGAACTTTAAATTTTCTCCTGAAAGATGGATATTCATCATTACACGTCGGATTTACACGTGACAACTGACAACTGTCTTTTAATCTATGGATTTATTTATGACTTGCGTATTTTCTATACGGGAAATTAGCCTTCAGTCCTCAGCCGTCGATTTTTTTGTGTTCAGTCCCTAGGTAATTTTTTAGTACCACATTTCCACATGAAGTATACCACATTTTGTATGACATAGTACCACAATTTTGTGGATAGAAAGTGAACCCAAAAAAATGTTTTGATTGAAGATTTTCACCAACTTCCCCAATTCTATATAAGCGTTTACTTTATGATTTTTAACTAATGATTTGTGCCAAAACCTCCAGGGGCCGTCGTTTGCTGATTTTACACGTTATTGCGTGTAATTTATTATTATTATTATTATTATTAGAGTGGATATATTTATATTATTATATTATATTATATTATATATACAAATAATTGTTGTAAGCTGTTTTACACTCCGTAAACATATTAATAATTTTCGCTTAATTGACAAGCAATAGGTGAACAAAACATTTATTTACTCACCTGCTGGGCCAAGGGCCCAATGGGCCCTGAATCCCTTTGCTTCTACCTAAAGTGACGGTGAGCCTACCAATTCTTACTTTTCAAAACTCATTTTCAATAGATCGTAGAATTTTCTATTCATTAATTTCATGACTTATTTACTAACCCCACTTTGCATGTGCTTATTTTTTTTTAATATATAGAATATTTAGTTATTTTCATTCAAATGTATCTTTGATATTCCATACATCGCGTGGTTGATGTTTTCCTATTATCACTTGATGTAAATTAAATAACAATGCTAACATATACATGTTTCATTTACACACAATTTTTTAAAAGAACGTCTCACAGTTCAATTATATGAGACGGATATCCGACGTCGACATCACTTATGAAAAAATATTAATTTTTATTCTAAAAATATTACTTCTTGTGATAATTATGGATCAGATCAACAGGATTTGGAAGGATTTCATGGGATTTGGATTTCAAAATCCTATTTTTACTATTTGGCAAGATGTTAAAAAAAAGGATTCGGATTTTCTTAGGATTTCATGAGATTTCAACAAGTATATCCAAATCCCATCAAATTTGATAAGATTTGGTGGGATTTGGATTTTAAAAACATAAAATTATTTTTTATCCAACACATCATTCTCCACCAAAGTTTCTAAATGGTTAGATTTTTTTTTTCCTTTTAACTTTTTTAGAAGTCGAAAGATTTCATTTAAATTTTATAAGTTTATTGTGTTATTTATTGATTAATATAATAAAAATTATAGTAATTACCAAAGCCTCTTTTTACGTTTAATAATTAATTTCATGTTAAAGTTTGAAGTTGTTTGATGATTTTTTAATTATTATTTTATGTGCACTAATTAATAAATAATAATTAATTTTTTAATTTAAAAATAAAAAAATAGAGAAGAATTATTAATTTCTAAATTTTTTTTAGTTATTTATGTTGATATGATTTCTAAGGGTAGTTTAGTAAAATTTTAAAATTCCAAATTCGAATATTTTTTCTCCAAATAAGAAATGGATTTGTAAATACCATTTTTAAATTTTAAACCAAACACCAAATGGAATTTCAAATACTTGAATTTTCAAATCCAATTCCAAATCCAAATCCAAATCCCACGAAATCCTATCAAATCCTGATTACCAAACACACTGTTATAATTTAAGCGTGGCTGCTATATTTATTTACTCCATGGAAATTTTGGTCGTGTCCCCCCTACATGGGTACGTGAGATTCTGAGAGAGGAGACTGAAACTCTAGCCTATAGTTTGGGGAATTTTCTTAAAGCTTTGATTTTCTTCCCCAATTTTCTTGTCACTTATTTATTTCTGATCTCGTTCCATCAGTTTTCAGTGATGTTGATATTTATCGAACTTTGGAATTATTCAATAGACAGGACTTGTTATCGAAACCTTTTCCAGAACATTTTATTATATTCAATAATATATATATATATATTATTTTAAAAATATCTAAAAGCTATAATGTATGGGTTATTCTTCTATTTTTATTTAAAAACAAAAACAAAAACTTTTTTTCAACATTTATAAAAACGTCAAAATAATTTATATTTTTTTAATAAAAACAATTTAAAATGTTATAAATATTTAATTTTTTTAAAAAATATATATAACTTCAGCAGCCACACCGCCCTAGGTGATATGTAGACTAGTGGAGGAACAAATATTAATTTCACCAATATTAATTGTGGTGGGTAATTAGAGGTGAAGAAAAAAGGTAGTATCCATAATTAATAACCTCATCAATGCTATTTCCAACTAGCGCGAAATAAATAAGGTAAATCAAAATCTGACACGTACAACATTTGACACTGTTACCTTAAATTAACCAATCCACATAACCTGATCAACAAATGTTCCTCTCGCAAACATGTCCAAAACTCTTGTGAGATAGTTTTATTGATTTATTTTGTGGGGAAAAAAATTTTATTTGAGTTATTTATAAAAAAATATTATTTTTTATTGAATTATTTTTTAAATAAAAATTCATGAAATCATCTCACGAGAGATCCGCCTCACACATATTTTGTCACCTTCGGCGGTGGCTATGTATCGAGTGGGTAAACTCTGTTATTTTTCAAGATTTTGGAGAGTGGACTGTGTTTCGGCCATTTATTTTAATTTTTTTAAAAAAATTAAAATTTAATTAGATCTGTAGACATTATAGCATGGCTATCAGTTTCTTTGGATGACTTTTATATATCTATGTGAGTGTTTACAGAGCAATTAATTAATTATAAAAATATATTGAATTAATCATTCCACTAATTAATCGGGAAAGAGTAAGTTATTATATTGAAGAATTTACTATACAAATACATAACAATCTTATCACGTTGGGGAAAACAATTATTAACTGTTTATCTTAGGAAAAGATTGATAAATTCATCTGGTCAAAAGATTATATAATTTAACCACAATATATATTTTGAATAGAAACCACACAATTTAAATGTGAGTAGTTCTCTTGTGAGACAATCTCACGAATTTTTTTTTGTGAAACGGGTCAACCCTACCGATATTCACAATAAAAAAAATACTATTAGCATAAAAAATAATATTTTTTTCATTGATTACCCAAATTAGATATACGTCTCACAAAATACGACAAATGAAACCGTCACACACAAATTTTTGCTTTTAAATATATTCATCATCGAAATATTTAATTAAAAACCTCATATATGTATTCTTAACTAATTTGAAGAAACCTTGTTTGAATTTTCAAAAACTCATCGTCTCATATATCAATTTTAATGAAAACGAATATCTTTCTCGGTCTGATTTTTAAAAAAAATTTATTTCTTATGTCAAAACTCAAAAGTTTTTACATTTTATTACATTTATGAACATAATCGACCCAACTCTTTTAAATATCATATATGCATAATAAATACCCTTCAAATGCATCAAATTGGTTGGATTTTAAATATCGGCATATGGTCAAATGACAAAATTTTACGGAACCGTTGTCTTTGCATAAAGTAATTTGGCTGAAAATTATGGATGACAATTTCGTCCGGTTGGAGGATCTGATACTTGACCCGAATAGAAGAGGTATTGAGATATTTTTAGACCCGATTAAATAATAGGGTAATTGGATATGGAGATTTTCGGGTTCGAATATGGAGGCGGGTTTAATATAATCCGGCTCACACTCGACCCGAATACCCGTTTAAATTAATTAATATATATAAATATATATATATATATATATATATAGTAAATTATATTTATTTATATTAAAGATTCATATTCTTAAAATCCGTTAAATCGATACATTTTCTTTTCTTTTCTCTTCCCTTTCACTTTTATTTTTTCGTTTCAAGGTTTTACCACTCTCTTATTTTTTTATTCAATTTTTCTCATCTTCTCCATTGGAAAGTTTATTCCATATATGATTTTAAAAATTGAAAAATACTTTATTTTTGTTGAATTACTTATTTTTGTTCAACTAATATAAACTATTTTAATATTTTATTATTTTTTTTTATAAAGTTTATTTTGTAAATTTTTATCATCAATAATTTTCTTATTGTTCATTTAAATAATTTTTTAAATATCCATAAAATCATTGAAACCATTTAAATTTGAAAAAATTCAATTGTATATGATAATAGGGTATTTAGGTAGGGTATGTGTATCCGATAATCCGATTGGTATGGGGATGAAGATGAAATTCAATACCCGATGGGTATGAGGATGAATTTAATAAACGGGTATGAAGATAGATGTATGAAATCCGACCCATACCCTACCCATTGTCGTACCTACTGAAAATTTACATTTTCCCCCTTTGTAAACTTTAAATAAATCGGGTTTAAAATTTTCTTAAATGTTTACTTATAGCCTAGAAATTAGTTTTCATCCTATCGTTTCTCTCAGTATATTTAAACATAAAATGACAGAGACAGCTCTTACAAATTACAAATGATCCTCTAGAACACATGTTTTCTTTTAATGATTATGTCTTAAGGAAAAAAATCCATATTAAAACTATAAATAGTTATTTTTTGTTAAAAAAATAAATAAATAAAAGCAAGCTCCATCGAAAGATGGCATGAATTTGAGTAACCTACGACTCTAGCCCGCGACCATATAATTTTCCACCATATTATTGTTATTGGCCTTTCGTTGTTATGTGTTCAATGAGTGGAATAGCAAAGGCTCCACTTGTATACCCTTCCTTTCTTCTCACAATTTCATACTATTCCATAAACCAACAATTAATTGTTCACCATAAATTAAATTTAAATAATTTAGAAGTGGAGCCATGTTTTCTTCCCTCCCCACTGCTTTATTATTGCCCACACTAAATCAACTTTTAGATTTTATGGATAAGACAAAAATTTGTGTGAGACGATCTCACGAGTCATATTTTGTGAGACAAATATCTTATTGGGTCATCCATGAAAAAATATTACTTTTTATACTAAGATTATTATTTTTTATTGTGAATATCGGTAGAGTTAACCCGTCTAACAAATAAAGATTCGTGATACCGTCTCACAAAAAACATACTCTTACATTAAACTTGACTTTACACTTACTCCCTTACCCAATTCGATCATAAATTTTTTTCTAAAGTAGTATTCCTTGTCATGAAGATGTGTAATTTTTTCGCTTTTATGTGGTTTGTTTAATAAAACGATGTTTATATCACTTTACCCAAACGAACTCTGCCGATTTATTAGGAAAATTATGTATTGAAAACCATCACAGTGAATGTAATCACTAATCCGTGGACCTGTAGTTCCTTTTTTTTTTCTTTCGGTTTGTTTTTTAACTATTTATGTTGATGTTAACATGTGGACTTGGGGTAGTATAAAATACAGACAAAGCTCGCTGCTGCGGACACAAAGAGACGGCGGGGTGGAGGGAGGGAATGAGATATTGTGGTAGCAGCAAGGATCCTGCGTCCATCCATTCTTTCCACTCCACACACCACTCTGTTGTCTCGTCTTTGCTTGTTTCCCGCCAAAACAAAGGAAAAAAGGCGCGTTTAATTACAGCTGCTGCTGCTTTGCTGCCTGAATCACACCCCCTTTTCCCTCTCTTTCTTGAAACCTGTGCGACCCTACACCCACTTCTTCTTCTCTCTTTGTATGTTCTATAAAACACATATATACACAGCTACAAAGATTCAGTATTGGTGCATGCCTACATAAAACTGAGGCAGTTGTCTAATTGCTTTAATGCTCTCTGTTTTTGTTCTTCTTTTGTAAACTGTTGTGAGCTTCTTTCGTCTCTTCCGTCTTCACCCCTTTCACTTGAGTACTGCTACTGCTGATATTTTGCTCAACTCCTTTGGTCTAAAGATTCTTGATTTGGCTTTTGATTTTGAGCTTATGGGAGGTAGTAGAGCGGCTCCACTACTTACGGGTTTCTTGTTGTGTTTATGATTTAGTCTATTTGGATACGAAACCAATGGAAGTCCAGCGACGATTCAAGTTTACGGAACACGTTGTCTCTACTTCCAAGCTTGTAAATCACCGGAGATCCACCGCTGATCCAAAGAGAACCCGGAAAGTGGTTAGAATCATTCTTACAGACGGCGACGCTACGGACTCATCCGGCGATGAATCCGACTCTGCCGCCGGACTCTGCTTGCGAAGAGTCAAGAGGCACGTGGAAGAGATAAGCTTCCGTACATCGTCCACGCAACAGCTACGTGGACGATATCAAGATCGTTTCAACAAGAAGAGGCGTTGGAGACCGACTGGTAATGACGTCACCAGCCGGAAAAAGTTCCGCGGTGTGCGTCAGCGGCCTTGGGGGAGATGGGCGGCCGAGATCCGGGACCCGACCATCGGAAAACGAGTCTGGCTGGGAACCTACGACACCCCGGAAGAAGCTGCCACCGTTTACGACAGCGCAGCCGTGAAATTGAAAGGCCACGCCGCTGTAACCAACTTCCCTGTTGCCTCCCCCGTCATAGACTCCACGACAGAGAGCGAGCCCGTCTCCTCCGGAAACGACGCCGCTCTTTCTCCGACATCAGTCCTTCGGTTCGAGGATTTCCCGGCTTTCGACAGCCTCGGTTACGGCGTCGACGATTTGGGGTTTGACTTTGATTTGCAGTTAGGCCTGCCGGGCATAAGGATGTCGAGGGATCACCTGGCCGACGAATTCGGCGAGTTTGACTTTGATGACTTTATCAACAACACCATGACAGCAGCTGATCTTGACGTGGCGCTATAGTATTGGCCAAAAATGATGTGGGAACTTTATTTATTATAATTATAATGCTCGGATTTGTCATTAGTTGTCTTAAGAGCGTGTATTTAGTAATCCTACATATATATAATATTTATATATATAATTATATACCGCCGCAAAGTTTTTTATAGGAGATTTTGTGTGTATATTTCTAGTTAGAATCAAGCTATGAGATAACTTTAATGTACTGTAAAAATTAATTTCCAAAAGAAATCATAGAATATTTCTTGTTATTACATTATTTATACAAAGCGATTGTTCGTAAAGAACATCGCAATCGGTGATATTTTGACAATAATCAATTCCTAATTAAGGTAATTTTAATTTAAATGATATATTGACGAATCCACATGATAAAGACAGTATTGAATAGTAAATTAAGTTGTAATTTCTAGTATTCGTTGAAATATCCTAGTCCATTTAGACAAATAATGTGTGGTTTGTGTTGGGTTTCCAGGTTCAATAAATTCATGCCTGGGGTGGCCCTGCGCATTTTCTACACTTGGTTTGACGGCCAATGCTACGATCATTGGGTGTATTTCACACTGTGGAACCATTCACTCATCCCAGTCGATGCTACACCTAATGGAAATAAACATTAGCACTTGTCCTATAGTGTTGCTGGGACTGTGGCCATTTATTTATTTTCATAAGACTGAGGTCCAGGTTTCTAATCTAGACTATCTATATTTTTCGAGTGAGATTTTAACGCAAGATTTTATGGGTTTTGTACTTTCTTTCAAAAGATTTTCATACCTTTTTAGTTTTCTTTTTGTAAAACACATTTTAGAGTGAATTGATGAACGATTTCATACCTCTATAGCACTTATTGATTCAACATCTCTCTTAGCCTCTTTGAGTTTAGGAGCATTTTCAAGTAGGAAATTGATCAGGTTTAGCCTTGTCAAGTAAAATAACATTTTTTGTTGTCATCTTTTAAACAAATACATGAACTTTGTCATGAGTAGAAAAGGAGCAGCACGAGACAGAGACAAGAGGAGTTAGCCAAATGTTACTCTACCGGAAAACAAATAGTCAGCTATATGAAACACCAACAATTAAATAGGGAAAAAACTTGTGTGAGACGGTCTCACGGGTCGTATTTGTGAGACGGATCTCTTATTTAGGTCATCCATGAAAAAGTATTACTTTTTATGCTAAGAGTATTACTTTTTATTGTGAATATGAGTAGGGTTGACCCGTCTCACAGATTATGATGCATGAGACGATCTCACATGATACTCGCTCATTAAATAGATATAAGGTCATATCCAAAAATATCTGGATTGTGAATTAATTTATCTGAATTAATTTATTTACAATCAACACAAGTTAACAATTTAAATTAAATAATTTGAAATTCATCGATCTAAACGCGACTCGATGAATCTTGTATATGTTTCTTAAAATTGTTGTGAATATTTGCCATCCAAGTGCGATTAATGTAACATGAATATTTTTCAACGCAGAAAGAAAAGGATGACTGGAAATTGCGTGGAAAAAAGAGGGATAAGAATAAAGAATTGGATGGGTCCAATGGTTGGTGACCAAATGTGACCAAACTCTCTACGTGGCCATTCAATTAGCCGCCGCCTCCCACTATTCTCCCCAAAAATCTTTGCCAAATATATATTTCAAATTTCATTTATTTATTTATTTTAGCAAAATATTGTTATATTTTGTAAATGTAATTTCTCTTGTTATTTTTTTTTGGCAGGGACACATGTTAAATTCTATATATTCGATTTTTTTTTTAAATATTTACTTTTAAATTTTGATTTTATTGTATTTTACATTGTAGTTAATAAAACAATCAAATCTGATCATATATTAAAGGAGTAATCATGAATAACACTCGTTCGTATACAGAGGATGCGATAGGAGATTATTAAGAAAGATGAAATCCACACTTTTTTGGATACTTATTTGGGGCTAAACGAAAAACATGAAAATTAACAAATTTATAGGGCTTTTGTTTCACGCATCTTTACTTGTGAGACGAATTAATTATATCCGTAGACGAGTTAATAATGTCCATTTTTGTAATTATAAGTGGTCAAAAACTTGTGTGAAACGGTCTCACAGGTCTTATTTTGTGAGAAAAATATCTTATTTGGGTTATCCATAAAAAAAATATTATTTTTATGTTAAAAATATTATTTTTTATTGTGAATATCGGTGAGTTAACCCGTCTCACAGATAAAGATTCGTGAGACCGTCTCAATAAAGACCTACTTTTGTAAGTAACACTTTTGAGATAAAAAAAATAATATATTTTCATTGATAATCCAAATACTAGATCCGTCTCACAAAATTGATTTGTGAGACATAATTTTTTGTGACAACTAAAATACTTGTTAAAATAAAAGATAAATATAATTATCAAAATCCTTTATTCAATATCCAAAAAAGAAAAAAAGAAAAAAAAAAAACCCACAAAAATGTGTTCCTTAATACTCGATCAACAAATTGCTTGGAAACTGGAGTGAAATCGCACTGCTGATTAATTTAATTATTAATTTATTTGATTGGCTTGGAATAAAGCGTGGTTCAACTTCAGCTAGCAACTTCTTTCCTTTAATAAATATATTTCATTTAATAATCCTCGAGGGGGACTTAGACTCATTCCCGTCGATTATTATATTTTGACTACTTATCAGTAATATTTTTTTTTGTAATTAAATTTCCAATAGGCTAAATGTCACATACTAAAAAACATAAAATATATCAATCAAAACAAACTTATTATACGCATGATATTTATCTATTTCAATGACGTACATCTCAGATATTTAGTGTACTTATTCAAGACTATAAAATTCGAGAGACACGAAATAAGTGCAGATGACATGAAAATACAACCATACAAATAAAGATGACAACGAGTCGTATTTATATAAGAATTATACATCTTCCGTCTATGTTTTCATTTATTACATTAAATTTCATCCTTATCTTTATCGGGTATTCAATTTAATCTTTATACTTGTATCCATCGGAAGATTGAAAATCCATATCTTACCCAAATTTTTATGGCAAAAACTTGTATGAGACGGTCTCACGGATAATATTCGTGAGACGGATCTCTTATTTGGGTCACCCATGAAAAAGTATTATTTTTTATGCTAAGAGTATTATTTTTTATTGTGAATATGGGTAGGGTTGACCCGTCTCACGGATTATGACCCATCCGTGAGACGGTCTCACATGAGACTAACTCAATTTTTATTATCACCTATGATTGGATTTTTTCAAATTTGAATTTTTTTTAATAAGCTATGAATATTTACTAAATTACTGAGATAATAATAAAAAAAATATAAAAATTAGCAAATTAAACATTATAGAAAAATAGTAAAATATTAGAAATAATTTATCTTAACTTAATAATCCAATCGGGTAAAAAATCTTTTGGTATCCGTCGAGAATCAGATTCTTCATCGAGTTCAGAAAACAGTTGTCATCCCAAATAGAAATAACACATGGAAAATATGTTGCTCATAACATAAGCATATTTAGTCTAATAGGAATAAAAGTTATTTTGGTTCTCTAGTTTTCTTTGAGTTTTGCAAAGAGTCAAATTTGGATATTAATCCGCTAATTTTTAATTTTTGGTTATTTTTGTTCGATTTTTTCCACGAGTTTCTAATTTTAGCCGAAAATCGATGTTGTGAAATCCGATGACATGACAACAAATTTGGAGACCAATATCCAAGTTTAATTAATTACATGACTAAAAGAGAAAAACGGTATAATAGAAAACAAAAATATATATTTTTTCCCAAATAAGTATGTCTTAAGAGTGCCTCGATGATTTATCTCGTTGCCATCTTTTTTTATTTTTAAAAGCACTTCATATAATATAATATAATATAATAAATAAAACACTAAATGTTACAAATTTTATTTTTATTAAATAAAATACTTAAATACTAATAGGCTTGATTGATTAAAATTATTTTAACAATAAAAATATTTGAATTTTTGGTGGCTTAAGTTTTAAGATCGTTTGTTTATCATTTTGGGGTAAGTGGGTTTGGGCTGTGAAAAATATCTTCTTCTGCCAAATGCCCGTTGGTTGAAACCCATTTACGAAAAGCCCAATACCTGATAAGCCCATATCCACTGAACTACAGAAGTTAAAACTTAAAAACCCTCGAGTCCGTAACCCGGCCGCCAGGTTCCACAATCGCAAGCACACCAGCAGCATTCTCTAGATTTCATGTTTTCTGGAGAATCCCACAGCTGAAATGGTGGAATAAATAAATCTCAGAAATCAACGTTTGCTTTACTAAATTTGGGAGGTAAAATCTGTGTGTCGGGTTCTGATTTTCTGAAAATTTGATTTTATCTTGTTTCGGATCCGTGTATCGGGTCTAATCTGGCATGAGGCGGCGGAGATGTAAGCGTAAACAGCTTGTTTGCTGCTTGCAGAGTCGTGAATGTTCAGAAGCATTTCCCTTTTCCATTCGTTTTTTGTTTAAAATTTACTTCGGGGGCCTATGATGATCGAAACTATTGCCTACATTGTCTGATTTTTTTAGGTGAAGAATGTTATCGACTACTTCTGAGGCCCCCTTTGAAGATTATGAAATTTTTTTTTAATGGATTTTGATTTGAAATCCAATTGATTACTTGGATTAATATGTATATTCTTCTAATATAGCAATCACTAAATCTATGTAGATGTAATAGAAATTACGATGAATTTAAAATTAACTCATGATATCTTTCATTTCAAATTCATCTTTCACATATACGTAGCCACGTTGTGTTCCTTGTTTTCTAAGATTCGGATTCAACATGGAGGCAGATGAAAACTACATATCAACATTCCCAATATCGACTTTTAAGAGAAACCACTGTAGTTTTCTCAATGTGTTTTGTGAAGCTTTTTGTGCAGTTTGATTCAACAGTTATTCCTGGTTTTATTCTACCTTTATGCAACAACAAGGTCATCAACACCAGGACTACAACGGATAAAGTAGCAAAAACCGGGGTGGAGCTAAATCTGTATCCTTCATATTTGTATAAACTAGTTCCTGTGAAACCTGGGAGATCTCTATTGAAAAAAAATAAAGAAATTTACCTTGAAAATTACATGTTATTTGTTGAATGTTCAAATGCAAGCAGCTTCGGTTTTAGTAAGAGGGGGAAGAGTTGAGGATTTATGCGATGTAAGATCACATTGTTCGAGGAACTTTAGAAGCTGTTGGAGCAAAGGTTTGTCAACAAGAGTATTCTAGTGCGTTGTAGATTCTTATCCAAAATTTAGATAATTTGATGATGTCGTGTAAATCGCTAGAAACATGTGAAAGTGTGTGATAACCCAATAACAAAAGTTTTGTAAGGGGACTTAGATTCAATTCACAACTGTTATATGTGGTTCAATGTTGAAATAATTGCAGATGTTTTCTCCGATTTTGTCCATTTCAACAAATAATTTGAACAACAAACAACTCATTATCAGAAAAATTGACACCAAAATTCCAGAATGAAATTGGTAACTTAATTTTTTTTAGTGGACATCATTTCAATTCGATAATATAAATTTTTTAAATAACGTTTACACCATAAATAAACTATTTTCAAACTCTGTGAAAATATACTCACTCAACATGTACAAAACGACTTCGAACAAATACCAGATAGGTACATGTAAAGACAAGGTTACGTTTGACTTAAAAGATATATAACGGAAGTATACGCTGGATGTACTTTTCCTCGTAGCCTCTCTTTCCGATCTGTCTCGCTGAAGCTAGATCCATTGGATTTCTTTCATTAAGAAATAATCAAAAAAGGTGAGCCATTTTTCTGGCCATTCTTTTGCTTTCTTTTTGCACGACTTTTATTCGATTATTTTTCGCATAATTATTTTATTTTTCTGGTAACTTGTCTATTGATTTCATGAAAATCCCTCTTCTTCCACTGATTTCTTTATCTCGTTTTTTTTTTCCTTCTAGTTTTTGCTGCTGGGGATTATGATTTAGTACTGGAAATAGCTTGCTTCCTGATCTTGAAATTTGAACCTTTGCCGAGAAGCTTCTGTTGGGTGATTGTTTGTTGGATGAACTTGAAACTTTTCCCATCTTCACAAGTTTCTCCATTTTAACACGAGAATCATATCTAATAACAATAATATTCATAATAATTCTTTCATTTTTCTGATTTGTATTTGTTGATAGCTGTGATACTACAGTGAAGTAGCTGTCATTATCGCGATGAACTTGCTGAATTTAGCTCCTTTCTTGGAAAGTAGACTGGCTTTTTGTGTACATAAATAATATAATTAAGTTAGTAGTAATCTCTGTTATCCATTTTTTTTCTGTTTTATCAAAGAAAATGTTGTTATTATTATTATTATTAATATTATTATCTTTACTGTTTTATAAATGATTGGAGCCTTGGATAAACTGCTCCGGTACCTTATATGACACCATAATTTTTGTTCTCTTTCTATCCACCATCTTTTGCCGGTGTTACTTTTTATTACTTTGATTTTATAGGTTTTTTTAATTTCATTTTTCGGATTTTTATTTGTTGATAGCTTTGATTGTTTACATGCAAAAGTTATCAAGTACATCACATAGAGATGAAACAAAGGTAATCGAAACTAAAATTTTTGGTTTATTAGTGTACAAACAGATTCGAAATTGCAAAATCTTGATCAAACATCAAATTTTCTCTGGTTGAACATACTCTGTCCACTGGTAGAAGTATTACTCCGAATGCCTGTGAACCGAACTTTTAGATCAAAGTAGCAGCGTTCAAGTCTTAGATACTTTTCAAAAGTCACCTTAGTGTTTACTAAAAGGGAATTTATATATCTCGACATAACGACGTGTATCAGACGCTAGTTGAGAGAATTTATGAAAATGTAATATGATAAGATGTGAGTTTGTAAAACGGACTTCAAAGTGCAACTCATACTTATTGAATGAGTTATCGGAAATGATATATTTTGTTAGACTTTAATTGTTAGACAAATTAGTAGCAGAGCTTCAAGATTTCTTTTTGTTTAAATGTGAAATATTGGCCCTGCTCCCTCCTGCTAGGTCTGTCCCTACAGACTAATTTGCGGATGATTCTTAACAGTAAATTAGTGCGGCGAACTTAAGAGAGTCGATAGTAAAAGTTTAATGTAATGCAGTGGATGCATACATACATATTAACACTATTATAGATTAGTTTGTTTATTTTGCCGCTATCCATTTGCTTGTTTCTCACGAGATCTTAAACTCCTTTGCTATAGGCCAGGCCAAATAGAATGAAGAGATTGAAATCAAAGAAGTCTCACTCTTGGTGGTGGGATAGCCACATTAGTCCTACAAACTCCAAGTGGTTACAAGAAAATCTTGAAGGTTAGATATTTGGAATTGAACATACATTTAACATTGTATAATTGCTTGGCTACATTTGGTTGAATATAAGGTTTCCATTACATTGATTTCGTAACGTATTCGATGACTTAAAAAAGCTGTTTGGGTACACAATAAGCGTACTGAGGCACATACGAACATTCAGTTGATGAAACAGTAGTAGTAACAGAAAATTATTTGAACCGCTCATCTTAAAAAGGATTACGTGTCACAGAATGTCATTTACTATACTCTTGCATATTGTGGACTTTGGTTTCTGTTGAAGTTGTGCTTGGAGCGATCGGAAGATTCATGTTTCTATTGAGAATATGCAAAACTAACTTGGGTTACAATGCTAACACTATTCAAAAGCTTATTTCTAGAAGGGTAAAAAACTAAGAGGCGCTAATACGCTTTCTGATTCTGATATGCTCAACATCCCCCCTTCAAGGTTGCAACTCAAACAACACAGCAACCTTGAGAGAGAAAAAAAACAGACAACACATTAACTTCCGTTGCAAGGTTGATGGAGGTAACGAACTTTGGATACCAAATAAGAATGTTGAGGGCTTCCCAACATTTTAGTAAAGATATCACCCAGTTGCTCGGTGGTGGGAATATGTGCGGTAAATATCGTACCATCTTTAACTCGTTCACGAACCAAATGACAATCAATTTTTCAATATGCTTTGTACATTCATGATACTTGGGATTTGCCGCAACGTGTATAGCAGCAGTGTTGTCACAAAAATGAGTGGTTTGAGCTGACACATTTAGACCAATATCTATTAACAATACAGAAATCCAGTCAACCTCACAAGTTGTGGAAGCCATCGCACGATACTCGGCTTCTGCCGAGGATCTGGAGACGGTGCGTTGCTTATTGGTCTTTCAAAACAATAGAGAGTCTCCTAATTTAACTCAATATCATGTGAGAGAACGACGTGTCATCATGAAGCCCAATCTGAATCACATTAAGCAGAAAGAGGAGAGAATGCATTCACTGACAACATGACACTCAAACCAGGCGATTTCTTCAGGTATCTGACTATACGAATGGCTGCACCCAAATGCAACTGCTTTGGTGAGTGAGTAAATTGATTTAAATGTTGCATCTCATAGCATATATCCGGTCTTGTAATTGTCAAATATAACTATTGGCCTACTAATCGTTTATATACACTTGCATCCTTCAACAAGACATCTTCAGAACCGTCATGACTAGACTTATGCATGATAACATCCGATTCATGACTTGTGAATTTCTTACTCTGTTCCATCGGGGTATCAAATGGCCGAGCACCTGCTACACATGTCTCTGCAATTAGTTCCAACTCATATTTGTGTTGATTTAAGTAAATTCCTTCTTTAGATTTGCAACTTCAATCCTTAAAAAATATTTTAGGTTTCCAAGATCCTTAATCTGCGATTTGGAATGTGAAAAATTCTGAAGTGTTTGAATTGCCTTCGAACTACTCCCTTTGATAACAATATCATCTACATAGACAATAAGAAGAGTGATACAATGTGGTTCATGTTTGACAAATAATGAGTATTCATGCTGAGATTGACGAAAGCATGTTTCAAACATAACCGCTGCAAACTTAGTGTTCCATTGTCAAGAGGCTCGTCGTAATCCATACAAGGACTTTCTTAACTTGCAGACCTTGCGCGCTCCCCTTGCTCTTTATAGCCTTCCGGGAGAGTCATATATATATCTTGAGCCAAATCCCTTTGTAAATGCATTTGTGACATCCATCTGCAATAGTGACCAACGATTGACAGCCGCTACTTTCAAGAAACATCTAATAGTCACATTCTTTGCCGTTGGTGAAAATGTATTATGAAAATCAATCCCTGACTGCTGCATATAACCCTTAGCCATAAGTCTCGCCTTAAATCGATCCATTGTCCCATCAGATTTAAGTTTAACCTTGTAAACCCATCTAGCTACCTCCAATAAGCTTGACAGCCAATGATAAATCAACCGCATCCCAAGTATGATTCTTCTCCAATGCTGCCAATTCTAAGTTCATAGTATCTCGCCATCTAGAATCTGTGATAGCCTCATGGTAAGAATTTGGCTCTATAACTGAAGACATAGCAGCAAGATAATCTTGTTATGAAGGAGAAAAATTCGAATATGTCGTGTACTTAGACATGGGGTAAGAACAAATGGCGAATTGGTTTTGGTTAGCTGAGAACAAGCAAAATCCTTCAACCAAATAGGAGGAATAATGGTTCTAGAAGACCTTCCTAATGGTGGATCGGTAGAAACTCCAGAATGAGTGACAGGAGCTGAGGCAACAGCTTGAGTGTTAACTGATGGAGATCCATCTTCCACGAAAGGAGTAGTACATGGAAAAACAGGAGCCTGAGAATGTTCAGCCATAAAGGGAAAAAAATTCTCATGGAAAGTTACATCTCTAGAAACAAACACTCGTTTGGTATGCAAGTCTAGGACCTTATGCCCTTTTTGTACAGTTGATCGAAAAAGGTAAAGCAACGAATTACATAAGAGGCATAGAGGTCGGAAGGGATAAGATTGAGATATCACATATTCAATTCGCGGATGACACTCTTTTTTGGGCAAACAGATGACCACATTAGATTTATGGTACAAGTGGTGAGTTCTTTTGTGGTATGTCTGGGCTAAAAATCAATTGGGAAAAGAGTGCTTTGTTGGGAATTAACCAAGAACAAGGAGAAGTTCAGAGATTAGCACTGGAATTGGGTTGTGGTATGGAGCAGTGGCCTATCTTATACTTGGGAGTTCCGTTGGGGGGCAATCCATTATCAACTTATTTCTGGCAGCCCTTACTGGATAGAATGTCGAAAAAATTGGCCTCATGGAAGAAATCTTTCCTGTCGAAAGGGGGAAGATTAACATTGATCTTTATCGGTTTTGAATTCTATTCCGATATATTATATGTCCTTATTCAAAGTCCCAAAAAGTATAACAGCTTCAATGGACAAGATTTCAAGGAATTTCTTTTGGGATGGGGCGGACGGAGATCGACACATTCACTTGGTCGCATGGGATAATGTTTGCAAGCCGAAGGATAAAAGGGGGTTGGGAGTTGGTAATCTGATAGTTCGAAATAAAGCATTGCTTGGAAAGTGGTGGTGGAGATATTTCAATGAAGAAGGATCTTTATGGAAGAAGATTATTGTTAGCAAGTATGGGTTTCAAGATAATGGATGGGAGGCGGGATTGGCAAAAAATACCACGTTCAGATGCCCTTGGAAGTACATTTCTCGTATTTACCCGACTTTTAAATCGAGAATTACCACTGTTCTGAGAGGAGGGGATAAGATTAGATTTTGGGAGGACAGATGGTGGGGGGATTCCTCGTTTCAAGACTCCTTTCCAGCTTTGTTTCGTTTATCATCACTTCACAATATGCCTATATCTTCTTTTGCGGTTTTTAATAGTGTCTCATCCGATCTTTCCTGGGATCTTCATTTCAGAAGAGAGGTTAGGGATATGAGTTTAGTCAGTTGTCAGAGTTACTAGTCGTTTTAGAGTCGGTCAGGTTAGTCGAAGGGGTAGATGACTGCATTAAGTGGAGTGAGGATTCTTCAGGTATTTTTTCGGTTGTTTCGTTCTATGCATCTTTCTTCCCAGATGATCTATTTCCTCCTTTTCTCTTATTCCCCTTCATTTGGAAAGTTCCAGTCCCAAATAAAATCAAGATTTTCTCATGGTCAGCTGTTCTGGGTAAAATACCTACCTCGGAGATGATTCAACAAAGAAACCCAAGTACTACTTTGAGCCCCAACTGGTGTGTGTTATGCAGAAATGAAACAGAGACGCAAGACCATTTGCTTATTCACTGCACATTTTCCATAAATCTGTGGGCTTCAGCGTTGCAAGAGCTAGGACTGATTTGGGTAACACCTAAAACAACACAACAGCTGTACAATCTGGATTTGGGTCAGCAGAAGGGAACTAGAGGCAGAATTTTTTGGCAAACTGTCGTTCACTGCATTTGTTGGATGGTTTGGTTAGAAAGAAATAGGAGAATCTTCCAAGACATTGAGACAAATTCAGCGGATTGTTGGGAATCCATCAAGCTCAACATGGCATTGTGGATTGGAAACAGCAAAGACTTCACGAATGTCTCCTTTTTGGATTTGATGAGAAATTGGGATTTTGTATATTGCTAGACATTAGTGTTTAAACGCTTTCGAAAAACTAGGCTAGTGGACGACTAGTCCACTCTTGTAATCATTTTAACCAAAATTATTAATAAAATTGTGTTTCTTATAAAAAAAAAATGATGGGGACTTGTGGAAAAGAATCTCAAAAGGTGTCTTATTGCTTAAAATAGGGGAAGGAGTTCTATTAATAAAATAAACCGTTGTCAACACATAATCCCCTCAGTATTTTAATGGGACAGAAGGCTGAAATTTCAACGATCTAGCCACATTAAGAATGTGTCTATCTCCGTTTTGCTGAGGAGTATATGGACAAGAGCTTTGATATATTATCCCAAGGGATTGAAAAACACTATTGCAACCAGAATTGAAGAAATTTGTTGGATTGTCAGTCCTAATTATTTAAAATTTGGTCGAAAATCGATTATCAACCATGGCAAGAAAAACTCGAATCATCCCAAGTGTATCTAGTTTGGAATGCATAAGGAACATTGTGCCTCGAGAAAATTCATCTAGAATGGTCAAGAAATATTTTTCTCCATTTTATGTAGGAGTGTTGAATGGACCCCATATATCCATGTGCACTAATTCAAACACCCGAGAAGTTTTAGTGTGACTTTCAGAGGGTAAACTCAACCTAGATTGTTTTGACATAGGACATATAGAACAATGTGGCAATGCATAAATATTGGACATAAATGACAGTAATTTCATTCTACGAAAAGACATATGACCCAAACATTTATGCCAATCATAAAAGCTGACAGAAGATTGAGAAACAAAAGGCTTGTCTAGTGTCAAAGTATTACATCTTGTTTCAAAAGGGAAGAGATCTAGTTTTTGTGTTGATAAGCAACTTGGGGTAAAGTGATTGAGTCCACCCTCTTATCTACCAATACCCATTATCCTCCCAGTCTTGAGGTCCTGAAATAAACAGAAAAATGGATAAAAACTGACAAAGCAATGGTGATGCTTGGTGAATTTGGAAATGGACAAGAGATTGAATCTGAAATTGGGGATATATAGCACATTTTCCAGGGTAAGGGCATTCGTAATAGGTACAGTCCTTATCTTGCTTATGCATGTTTGACTACCATTTGGCATTCTCACAGATTTAGTGGAATCTGCTGTAGACTTCGAATTTTTCACCAAGGAGATATCTCCAACCATGTGCTCATTTGCTCCAGTATCCACTATCCAAGCATGTGAGGCATGATGTGAATGTGAATTGTTACTTGCCATATTCACCATTGGCTGTGTTGTTGATTGAAGACTCGAATTTCGAAGTAGCATCAGAATTTTTGCATATTGTGCAGCTGTAAAAATTTGAGCACCATTTGATGTGTCTGATTGTGGTGTTTCAGCAGATCTATCTTCCACTAAATCGACTTCTCGCTGCACCTTTTTGTTTTTTTGAAACTCTTTGCCAAACTTCTTAGTGTAAGATTTTCCTTGTTGGGGTTTATACAATTTATGAATTATGCCTAGGTGGATAACCATTGAGGTGAAAACAGTAATCTATTGTATGTCCAGTCCAGTGATAATAAAAAGTATGACGCAAGATATGATAATTTTATTGATTTTTCAGAAATGGAGGAGCTTGTCAAACGAATAATAAAAATCGTCGAAGCGGACACAGATTCATTTGCCAGAAGGGCTGAACTGTATTATAAGAGGAGACCAGAACTGCTCAATCTGGTTGAGGAGATTTATCGAACACATCGATCATTGGCTGAGCGATATGATGTTGTCGCCGGAGAACTCCGAAAAAGCATACCCTCCGATCTTGTATCTCAAGGTTCTGGAGTTTCTGATGTTGGTTCAGAACAGAGTATCCATTCTTCTGATCGGAAGAAAATTCATGGTAAGTCCCATTCTCGTGCAGCGGGATTTGATGTTTTTCTCGGTAGTGGTGGAAGTGGCTCGGAATTAAATAATAAAGGAGATGGACCATCTAGTTCTGAATCGGAAACCGATGACTCCTCCATTGATAATTACAATATCACCCCGAGCAATGGTGGTGAGACACAAGAACTGCGTCAGAAGAATATTGAGTTAGAGAACCAGCTTGGGGAGGTTAAAGAGAAGGTGAAGATGCTCCAAGAAAATATTTCTGAAGATCATAAGAAATCCCTCGACAAGAATGCTGAATTTTTCTCCAAGATAGCTGTTTATGAAGAGGAACTGCGAGTTGCTAAAGAAAAGATACAGCATTCTGAAGAAGAAATTACTCACTTGACAACCGAGCTTCAAAAGTATCATCAGCCTTTGGAAGATTCAAACAATTTTGTTACTGATCCTACAGTCTTGGATTCTAGTTCATTACAGGAGCTAAGTCCAGCCCAAGAGCTTGGGGAAAACAGCGATCGTTCACAGGCTGAGGATTCTGACTCTGTCCACAACATTCAGATGCTTGAAGAAGAGCTGAGAATCGCGCAAGAGAAGCTTCATGATTCAGTGGAGGAAATCGAAAAATTCAGGCAGGAACTTATGATCAAGGGCTCCTTGATTAAGAACATGCAGAATCAGCTCGAATCAGCTCGAACAGAGGCATCGGACACAAAAAACGAACTCAAGAAAGAGAAAAGAGAGATTTTGGAGATGCAAGACGAAATAATCAGGTACAAAACCTGCCTTTCAGATAGCGATCGAGTTATCCGGGAATTAAAAGAAATGTTATCTAATGCCAACATGAGCTTATCTGAAGAAAACGAGCAACTTCAATCACAGATATCAAGAATGACGACAGAAAAAACTCACTTGGAGTACAACATAAAAGAATTGGATTTACGTCGTCAGTCCTTAGAAGACGAACTGAGACAGGCCAAGGCTGGAAAAGACGAAAATGAAGGTGAATTCCGAGTTCAAATAGATCAGTTAAATGCTGATATTACTGAGAGGAATGGTCGCTTGGAAGAACTAAACAAAACCTTTGATTCATTAAAGCTCAAACACGAAGGTCAGATGTCCAAGAAAGATGATCAGATCGATCAAATGAGCAAACATCTGCACCAACTGCATATTGAGCACGTTAAACTGATTGCTGGAGCCGAGAGGGCGCACAAATAGTCAGAGGAGCTGGGATCGAGGGTTAAAGAACTGGAAAGGGAAGTAGAGAGGAAACAAGAGACCATTCTCGAAGGAGCAGAAGAGAAACGAGAGGCAATCAGGCAGCTTTGCTTCTCGCTCGAGCATTACCGTGAGGCAAAAACTTGTGTGAGACGGTCTCACGGGTATTATTTGTGAGACGGATCTCTTATTTGGGTCACCCATGAAAAAGTATCACTTTTTATGCTAAGAGTATTACTTTTATTGTGAATATGGGTAGGGTTGACCCGTCTCACAGATTATAATCCGTGAGACGGTCTCACATGAGACTCACTCTTACCGTGATGGGTATCATCAGCTTCGCCAGGTCATTTTGGGCCACAAGCGATTGCCTGTAATGGCATCCTGAGTTTTAATAATCATTTTATTTAATTTTGAATACAGTTTTTGAATACGATTTTGAGTGTTGTGTTACTTTCATAAATTAAGTAATCATTACTTTTTAAAATATTAAATAAAATATGCATTTTTTATATATAATATTATGTTTTCCAACTTTTTAGTGAACAATGTCATCGTGAATTTTTGGTATATTGAATGTTCGTAAATTGATATTATTATTCAGAACTTTTTATAACATTTTTTGTAACATATTTTAAAAAATAATTAAAAAAATTTAATCAACATTTATTCATCTAATAAATGACAAAAAAATTTGAAAAATATTTATTTAATCTTTAAAATTTTGATATGCAGAATAATATATAAGTTTTTAGATATTTTTTTTTATTAATAATAGTTTCACTGAGCTAATATACCGATTGTAATGGTAAAGAAGTCAATTTGACGACAAAGGTTTTTTTATCTTCATATTGACTGTTGTCTCAAATGATTTCAACATTTGTGTATAATAATTTTTATAAGAATATTTAAATTTTATTATATTCATTACATGATATCAATAATTTTAAGTGATTATTTAAATACTCATATTTCATTAATTATAACAATTAGTTACACACAATGATAATATGTCGCATGAGTAATATACTATATTAGGATCAAGTGACTGTTTAGAAGACGAGTTGGATATGCAATCACAATAGTTTGTCCGAAATTCGGTTGGTTTAACAACTTTGAGTTTTGCAATTCTCGATAAGCTAATGTCATTTGGCTATTCAAACAAGTTATATGCGGAAGCATGCTAGACTGAGAGATTGAAAACTCAAAAATTGCTAAGTAAGAAAAATAGTTGGTTTATCAAGAGTAGATCGACTGAAATATAAATAATACAAAGATGTTTTTGGATGTTCGGATATTTAAACAACTCCTTATGTCATTCTCTTTTTCCTTGTGGGAACAATGTTCACTAAAAAACTTTAGAAATCACAACTTTTGTATCAATCCGATTCAGTCAAACTTTATCAATATCTAACTGAAACTTCTAGTTTAGCTTACTTAACCAATTTAAATATGCTTCATGCTCACATCTACTAATAGTAATAAAAAATGTTAAAAAAACTTATGTATTAAATAATAAAAATATATTATTTATACCTACATGATATATAAATATCAAACTATTGTAGATTTTTCTATACGTGTTGTATTGTACAGATCGCGGTATAAGAATGCTAAAACTGCACTCTCCCAACAATAAGATATTACACGATCAATATCATACAGCAGTTGCAAAAACATGAGTTTAGCTGACCCTCCTTGATAATCCGAGAATAATATTCCTTCAATAACATCAATGCTACACAAGGATGTATTTCACGACCTCTAGTTCCTAACTATTATCATCAATAAGGGTAGAAACACAGTGATCATATAGTAAAGTCATAGACAATTGACCACCTTTAAAATGCGATGATGATAGCGTAAATCCCAAAAAGTCAAGACATATATATTGTCATTGACCAACTGTATGTGAAACATCTATGATCTATTCCAGTCACCGGGTCACTGTCAATTGTTAGACCTCAAATTATCAAAACATCTTTTAACACGACAGTTGCTTCACAACATCTAAAATGAAAAGTGTGTATCGTGTTGCGATCACTCAACAAGAGTAGTAATCAAATGATTGTCAAACACTAAAAAATAACATTATAAACCCCCATATTTAAGTATGCAAGGACACGATTGTGTAAATAATTTCCATTATATAATATCCAAACCAGATTGTATGATTGCTTAACTCCTACAATATCATCAACAATTTTGGAAGAAACTGTTGATGACATGTGTGTTGCTTGTAAGTAAAGAACACCGAGATCTTCTGGCCTCGATTTTCTGTCATTATGAAATAAATTGTCAAAACAATAAGTTAGTACAAAATATTATAATAAAAAATAAAATAATACATGTAAAATTAAAATTTAAAAATTTATTAATCATAAATTAAAAATAATAATATAATATTTGTATAAAATAAAAAATTTAATGTGGGGACCCGGACGCTAATCATGTTCTTAATCGTTATTGGGACTAAATCAATTATTATAATCAGGGTCTAAATTTTTTTTTTTTTTTTAAAATGCGGAAGGTAATGGAATCAAACTCCTATACATATCAGTATAAAAGTATAAATCTGATAAAATATACAATCATACATACTCAGGTTCAACAACTACTATCAAGTGTTTAAACCCTATCTCTAGTCCAAGTCCGGTATCACCACTCTAATCTCGATCTGTCTTCATCTCTGTGACCCTGTACCTGTCCCACCTGTTGTCATGCACACATACAAACAAGACAACAGCCGGATAACTCCGGTGAGATATAAATATCCCAGTATAAACAATGTAGTAAATGCAATCATATAAAACATATACCAAAGCATAAACAAAAATCAAACATGTATCTAATCTGATTACATGAATCAATGACTCGTGATCTATTCTTATCTTATCTCAAATCTAGGGATCTCAATCTAATTTAGACTTTGGTATGCTGTATCGAGTGTCTGAAATAGACGTCGATCTACATCTAAGGCTCTTCGATACACCGTAAGTCTAGAGTCTTATCGGTTCTGAGAAAGACTCGGCGGTTCTGCCTTAGCTAGGCTGATCTGCCCTAGACTCGGACTCTGAATCTGTTCTAAGTCAATACATTAACATATCAATCTGATAATCTGCAAATATCAATGCAATAAAGTAAAGTATGTGATTTAGGGAAACTCAAGTCAAACCTAACTCGAGTTGTGCAATCCCGAATCAACATTTATTTATACCTTTCTTGCTGTCTTTCTGAATCTGTCGAAATCTCGAACACAAAGTCTGTCAATACTCAATCTGGCAATGACAATATCAATATATTTTGTATCAATAATCTAGCCAAATCACAACATCTCTGTTTTATCAAATTCTGACAGTACAACAGTACAATCTTGCGATACTGATAATAATATATCAGTCTATATCTATTCCAAACATTTACAATCAACCACTGTACCAATCTGATATCATTTCTAGTCAATTTCATTCTGAAATTCATAACAATTCCATATGATATCCGTTTCTCGATCTGACTTCGATTCTACGTTGTCTAACATGTCAAGAACAACATATATGACGTGTATTCAATTCTAACAACATCATAATTTCCAAACATGTCAAAACGTAGTAAAACTTACGTCTAGTTGTAGCCTGCGTTGCTAGGAACACAGTACCGAAGTCGGATTTAAATTTGGACGGACGGATTAAAATATAAAGGCGTAAGGATTTCCGGAGGAAATTCTCGATGTTTCTCTTTTCTTCTGAATTGCAAGTGTTTATCTGTATATACATATATATATATTACGTTGCATGTCCAAGCAACGTGTTATCTTTTCCTTGCATGACGGTCGGCGCTCGAGCGGTGCTAAACTACCGCTCGAGCGCGGCAGTCTCTGTCCAAAAAGTTTAAGTCGCACCCTTGGCGCTCGGGCGGTCAAAAACTACCGCCCGGGCGCCAACTCTTCTGCCCACAACGTAATTTTGATGAACACCGGCGCTCGGGCGGTCAAAAACTACCGCTCGGGCGCCAGCATTTCTGTCCACCAATTGTGTACTTCATATGCTTGGCCCAATTTAATCTCGTAATAGCCCGTCTAGAATTATATCAATTCAATTTCAATAATCTCCTCTGAACATGATATAAAATCTAAGGCATTACATGTAATCTTCACTTTTCATATAAACAAATACTTGTTCTTCTTTTTTCATTGATTTTTTTCTCTTAATTGGCTTTATTTGTAGTAAAGATTTGAGCTAATTTTGGTAAAATTATTGAACATGCATCATCGTCCACTTACGCCTAAAAGAGACGTTAAAGTGTGCTGAAAAAGCTGTAGCTGGACCTGCAAATATCGCATGGTCCTCCACGTACAAATGGTGGTACCTACATACTATTTTAAAAATTATTTTTCTGAAAAAATTAATAAAATAAACCCATATTACATATACGATATTTAAAAAATCATTAATATCATGGATAAAATAATTCGTTTATTTTTTTTATATATTTTTTTTAAAATTCCTTATGAATCTCATTATGATATTATTTAATTTAGTATCTATAATTTTAAGATCTGAGGAGAAGATTGGGGTCACTAATTAGAGCATTTGACTCCGTTCCAATGTTATATGATTTGTCTTTTCATAATGGATAAACGCATAAATTCGATCAACTTGGTGTCGTTAACAAAATTTAAACGTTTAATTCCAAAATTTTTAAAAATTTTAATTCCACTGCAGGTTCGAATCCTTGCACTCGAACTGGTAACCTATGATGGGGTTAGGGGTGTGTGCATAACGAGTTTTGTAGGGTTCGAATAGTTATAATTGGATATCCAACATATCGGATGAGAAAAAAATACCGGGACGGAGTCAGAAAAATGAAGTTAGGGGGACGAAAAAATATATTAAAATTTTTGGAAGAGGCAAATGCAAATTTTGAGTGGAGAAAAGTGAAGTTATAGAATTATATCTATTACTTTACTTTATGCAATCAAAAAAAATTCTAGGGGCCTGCCGAATCCACTGCCCCTCCTTTTGGCTCCGTTTATGTACCCGAATAATATCAGGTATCAAATAATGACGGGTAAATTATAACCTCGTTATTTTAATATTTTAATATATTATTTTATAGCAAAAGGTTATAAATAAAAAAGTTAATTTTATATTAAAAAATTTGATTATATTTAAATTTGGTTCCCAAATTGAGTTGTTAATAGAACTCGAGAAATGATATATAAGTAATTTATATCACTTTAAAAAATAATTTATATAGCTTGTCTTTATATATATATATATATATATATATATATATATATATATATATATATATATATATATATATATATATATATATATATATATATATATATGCTACGCTACACAATCACGGTACATGGTGTTTATGTTAGAGTAGATGTCCTGCAAGCCAACGGTTGGCTAGAGAATTTATTGACTCAAGTGAAATAAACAATCTTTAATTTAATATAATTTAACTTTTAATGGTTTCGTTATACTTTATCTGTATACCCATGCAAGCAGCATAGATAAAGTCCTTGATTATGCTTTAATACAAATGAATCGTAATTCGATGTTGAAACTCATTTGTAAACACTGCATATTCTAAATTCGTTCCTAGTCGATTCAGCCGCCTAAAACATGGATAAAGGTCGCTTGAGCTCGAGACTAGCATCTGTGATGTTGTGTACTGCGTTTCTTGGTAAGGACATAGAGATGTCCAAACATACAGATGGGTAGTCATATGATGATTATACCGAACAACCCTCTCTCGGACTTTCCAAATGGTTATCATTCATCGAGAGGATAAGTTCGTGGTTATGATTGTACACCATTAGTCCTTACGACCCGGGACAACACTGAGGCTCTATATGTTAGGGCTGTGCTTTGACTCGTTTACCGGCTCCAGGAGAGTCATCAGGTGGCGAGGTTGGGTACAGTTGCGACACATATAGGAGCCAGTGCATTGTAGTCGGGGATTCACCGCTCACCTACGGGTGTGGATATCCTATGTGATCAAATGAAATTATAGTGCGTGGAATCTCTGGCCAGAGTATGAGATGTACATTAGAGAAGGAGTTCTCCAATGGTACATGCGATGCCACTATTTATAGTTATCACATAGTTATCGAATTATTATGCAACCCTCGATGAACCAATGGTTGCAGATTCGATCGGGATATATGAGATGAAAGGACCGTACTGTACGTTAATCATAATCGACTGGTTCTTGCAGGCACTATCAGTGATACCTAGGGGATCATGGGGCGATGCTACTAGACGCTCTTACCATGATCCGATGGATGCTATCAGAAATGAGTTCTGACATTCTTGATCAAGGTGTTGATAGAAAGAATGAGGCTAACTAGGGTAAGCCCGAATAAAGGATTCTGTCCTGAATCACAAAGAGTTGTGAACCCACGGCTAGCTGTATCCCTGAACCATTGAGGGTCACACAAGTACTGGATTGTTTGTTCCCGTTGAGAGAATAAATTCAAGAAGTTGAATTTATATTATATAGTAAATTCAAGGAGTTGAATTTATGATAATTAAATTTTGAGAGAATAAATTCAAGGAGTTGAATTTATAAAATTTGAGAATTTAATTTATTAAACTCAAATGTTGGGTTTATTAAATATTAAATTTTGGAGGTGATGTAAATTCAAGTAGTTGAATTTATAATTTAAATAATAAATTCAAGTGTTGAATTTATAATGTATTTAATTTATTAAGCTCAAAAATTGAGTTGATTAATTAATAAATTAAATATGGTGGATATTATGTTTAATGGGCTTGTAGGATTACAAGTCCAACATAATAAATAATTAAAGTTTTAATGGGCCATGATTAAATTAATTAAACTAGTTGGACTAGCCCAATTAATTAAATCAAGCCCATTAATGTTAATTGTATAGTTAGGTTATTATTTTATTATAAATAATGCAAAACCTAGCCACCCACTATCTAGACTTACGTGAGCCTCCATTTTACAAGAAAAAAATTTGGCCTCCTTGAATTAATTTTAGGGTTTGAGCCGTCTCTCAAATAATTCTCTCCTACGCAAAAATCTTCCATATTTTCTAGTGCAAATTGGAAGAGGAACATACTATCTAGTCGTGGACTTGATAGGAGGATCTTTTGAAGAAAGTTCGTAGGGAATCATCAAGAGCCAGATCTGTAATACCGGATCGGTTGGTGTCCAAGTGAATCAAATTCACAAAGGTATAACTTTTAAACTCCCTATGAATGTTATGAAAATCATACGAGCGTCCAAAAATTATTTTGTTTTTCAAAATAAAATAAAAATTTTAAAACTTCCGCTGCGTTTGGGCGTGTAGAAAACTGGGATCCAACAGTGGTATCAGAGCCAGGTTTTCTAAATCGTATGGTTTTGATATATTGAATAATTTATTTCTAACCACACAAGAAAATTTTTCAGAAAATTTAGCACCACGAAAATTTATTTTTCCAGATTTTCGAAAAAAAAAAAAAAAAAATAATCTGCCCGGAACTGTTCCGGGCAGTCCGTGCGCGCAGGGCCGCGCACGGCAGCGCGCAGCGTGCGCGCAGGCGTGGGACGCCTGTGCGCTCCGCGCTAGCGCAGGTGTGCGACGCCTGCGCGCGGCGTCGGCGCGCCTGTGCGCGTTCTGCGCGCACAGGGCCGCTGCCGCTGCCCGAAACGTTCGGGCAGCGGGCGGGCAGTGGGCGGGCGGCTGCCCGGGAGCGTCTCGGGAAGCGCGCTGAATAATGGGCTTGAATTGTTTGGGCCTGGGGTGCGATTTTCTGATTTTTCAAATTTTTGGGTAAAATTGATATTTTTGAAAATTGGTTCAATTTTTAAATTGGAAAATTGATTTTTAGAAAATTAATAATTTTCTTGTGAAATAAGTAATTAGAATATGATTTTAATTATTTATAGTAAAAATGAGTTTTTACAAGAAATCAATTATTATTGATTTAATTGGAAATTAAATAAAAGAGTTTATTTAATTTATTAAATCTTTTAATAATTGTGGTGGTTAGTGATAAAATTATTAGATATATGATTTATCAATTAATTAAATTGTTTAATTAAATTGATGTTAATATTTGATATTAAATGCATGAAGGATGATCGAGAGCCTTGACCAATGTGTTAGGTGTATGTTAGGATATTTTACTGTTTTTTTATTCATTTTTATAATATTTGATATTATTAAAGTGGGCCTGGTTTATGGCCCGTTCCCACCCCCATGAGATGTATCCCTTATGTGCCATGGCTATTCAAATGTAATAATTAGAAATAGTGGGAGATCAAGACTGGAAGATGGTGGGCCCGATGATCAAGACGAAGACATGTAAAATATTGGAAGCTTTTGTAATAAGTTGCATTTGCATCCCTGCATTCACCTAGGTTTGGACCTGGATCCATGTATGGCTCACATGGATCTAATAGTGTTGGCGATCGATCATCCTTATTTATTGTTGAATGTCATATTATGATATATGCGATATATAGTAGTATGCATGTATGTATATTATTAGATAATATAGTTGCATGAATCCGACAAACACACAAACTCGTGGCACGCGATTTTTAAATTAAAATGATGAGACAATTTTAAAATTAAAATCCCTCATTTTGAATATGATTCAAAATTTATATCAAACCGAAAAAGTAAAAATTAAAAGAGTTTAATTTTTTCTTGCCTTCCATCAACCGTGGTTGCATGTTGATCGCTACCCGCGGACAGTGTCTGGCTCATATTATTGGGGAGGCCTGTACGCCGGAAAGCTGTGACTTCCACCGGACATATGATGTGAATTGAGTGGAACTCCCATGACTTCGGCTCATATTATTGGGGGAACTCATGGCGACCGTCTACTACAATTCAATATTGATGGGTCGGTTTGACACGCGAAAATAAACGGCGTCATATTATTGGGTCCTTATTAAACGTGAGGCAAAACACGCGGAGGTTGCATAGGGATGCAATTGGATTCTACCTTTTAGAAATTATAATTGGCTGATATTATTCGGGATTATAATTGGCTAATTGGACTCTACGTGCCCACTAAAGAAATACGATTTCTCTTTTTTATCAGAGAGTGGTGGAAATGTCAAAATAGTGGGAGGGAGATTTATAAAATAAAATCCATATTTTATATCTTAAAATTATTTTAAAATAATCAGCAACTATTATTCTGTTTCCATATCAGTATATTTTCGATTTCGTCACGTAATAATTTTTGTTATTAACAAGCTAACCGAATCTAATTTCAAGACTGGTTGGGAAAATTGTTCTGGGTTCGGAGAAAATGACATACACACTAATGTCAGTCTTGTTGAACTGACAATGCATGCAAGATGGTGGGACCATAGTGTGCAAGCTAAAGTGTAATGTGCTCGCTTCTATATCAAATGAACTGTAGGGACAGTTTGAGAAAATTTTGAATGTTGCTGACATTCGAATGCACGTGCAAGAGTTGCATGGTGCATGAAACTCGTACAATGATGCACACCACTTTTAAAAGCTCATGAGTACAACCATGCAAGATGGGGCTTTGGCCCATGAGCGTGGTGTATATATGATTGGGTTTAATGAGAAAGTGTTGAGCCTGGAATATGTGATTCCTAATGAGTTAATTGATAACATCAATTTGTTGTCATTCTCTTTATCATTTGACGGGTTTATGTTGAACTTCAATTTGAATAAAATTGATGATAGCCTTGAAGAGCTATTCAACGTGCTTATGACTTATGAAGTCATCATAAAATAGGAAAATGTTGTTTCCTAGTTGGGCTTGTTGACATGAACAAAAATGGCCCACAAGGTAAGGGAAAGAAATGTTCTGCCCCTCACAAGAAAAACAATCCCAATAAGAAGCAAACTCTGAAAGACATTTAAAAGGCCTACAAAGCCCGATAAGTTAGAACATATTTATTTCACTGCAAGAAGTCCGGACATAAGAAATTATATGCGCCAGAAATGTTCTGGAAATGATAAGTGAATGTCCAAGTAAACATGATTTCAACAACAAACAAAAGAAAGTTAGATGATCCAAATCCCACACAAATATGGCACGCTAGACTAGGTCATATTTCCCAAAGAAGGATGCACAAGCTAGTGGGAGAAAGCATGTTTGACTTGTCAGACATAAATTCTCTACCTACTTGTAAGTCCTGTCCAAAAGGAAAATTGACCAAGCTTCCATTCGATGGAAGCATGGAACGTGCGTATGGTCTACTGGATCTGATCCAAACAGACGTTTGTGGCCCGCTAAGTGTTAGCACAAAATATGGGCAATCCTACTTCGTTATCCTTACTGATGACCATTCGAGGTATGGATATGTTTATGAAACACAAATCTGAAACATTTGAATGGTTCAAAGAATTCAGATCTGAAGTAGAAAAATCAGCTAGAAAGAAGTATTAAGGCATTTCGATCTGATCGAAGTGAAGAATACTTGAGAGCTGAATTTTTGGGTTATCTAAAAGAGAATGTGATTCTCACAGTGGACTCCACCAGCAACACTACAATTGAATGGTGTTTCTGAACGTCGTAAGCGAACCTTGTTGGACATGGTTCAATCGATGATGGGATTCACTGAATTGCCTACATTGTTTTGGGGCTTTGCGCTTGAAACTGCGGCAATGTTGTTGGATAATGTCTATACTAGAGCAGTCGATAAAACACCATATGAGATATGGATGGGGAAACCTCCCAAGTATTCTTACATGAGAATATGGGGATGTCCTGCTTATGTGAAGCAGACAGTGGGAGACAAATTGGATAGTAGATCCACTTTGTGCTATTTTGTAGGATATCCAAAGAATTCTGTTGGATATCATTTCTATCATCCCAATGAAGCAAAAGTGTTTGTTTCAAGAAATGCCACTTTTTGGAAAGGGAATTTCTATTAGATAGAAAAGGCAAGATGATAGAACTTGAAGAAATTCAAGATACTCCCTCAACTATAGAAGTTGAACCCATTTCTCAAGAACCAGTAGTTGAAGTACAAGCTCCTAGAAGGTCTGATAGGGTTATTAGACCACCTGCAAGATATACGCTTCTTCATGAACAAAGCCACGATGAGCATTGTGTTGGATGTGATCCAATGAATTTAAAAGAAGCAATATCTGATACTGATTCAACCAAATGGCTTGAAGCCATGCAGTCAGAAATGGACTCTATGTGTTCAAACCAAGTCTGGACATTGGTGGATCAACCTTAGGGAATCGTTCCCATAGGGTGCAAATGGATCTACAAAAGAAAGCTTGGGGCGCATGGGAAGGTAGTGACCTTCAAAGCAAGACTGGTTGCAAAAGGTTATACTCAAAGGCAAGTAGTTGACTATGAGGAAATTTTTTCACCAGTTGTTATGTTTAAGTCCATTAGAATACTACTAGCCATAGCATCATGGTATGACTATGAGATATGGCAAATGGATGTAAAGACTGCATTCCTCAATGGAGACATCAAAGAAGAAATTTATATGTCTCAACCCGAGGGATACACATCAGTAGGAAGTGAGCATAAGGTATGCAAACTTCAGAGATCAATATTTGGTCTCAAGCAGGCGTCAAGGAGTTGGAATCTCAGATTTGATAGCACTATCAAAGAGTTTGGTTTTGCTAAGAATCCTGAGGAACCATGTGTGTACAAGAAAGTTAGTGGGAGTGCAGTGACATTCCTAGTACTTTATGTTGATGATATCCTGCTCATTGGGAATGATGTAGGATTACTGCAATCAACTAAAGTGTGGTTAGCCAGTAAATTCTCCATGAAAGACATGGGTGAAACATCCTACGTATTTGGAATACAAATCTATAAAGATAGATCAAAGAGGATGCTCGGACTCACCCAAGCCACCTATATCGATACCATTATAAAATGATTCTCTATGGAAGAGTCCAAGAGAAGATACTTACCAATGTGTCATGGTATTACTCTATCTAAAGCTATGTGTACCAAAACTGATGAAGAGATAGAGATGATGACACGTATTCCATATGCGTCAGCCATTGGTAGTATCATGTATGGTGTGATATAGACACGTCCTGATGTTGCTTACGCTCTGAGTGTTACAAGCAGATATCAGGCAAACCCTGGTCCAATGTATTGGAAGGCCGTGAAAGATATTCTTAAGTACTTGAGAAGGACTAAGAATTTGTTCATGTTCTATGGGGGTGGAGAATTGAAATTGGAAGGCTACACTGATTCTAGCTTCCAATGTGACGTAGATGATTTGAAATCGACCTCTGGTTTTGTATTCAGGCTATATGGTGCGGCTGTCTCTTGGAAAGGTTCCAAGAAAGACACCGTTGCGGATTCCACCACTGAAGCTGAATATATTGTTGCATCAGATGCAGCCAAAGAGGTAGTTTGGATGAGGAATTTTGTCCAAGAGTTGGGCGTTATTCCTAATAGAGTTGATCCAGTCCCATCGTACTGTGACAACACTGGTGCCATTGCGCAAGCAAAGGAACCAAGGTCTCATCAGCGATCCAAATATGTACTGAGGAAGTTCCACATCATACGGGAGATAGTGGGAAGAGGAGACATATCAGTTGAAAGAGTCCCCTCTGCAGATAATGTTGCTGATCCACTTACATAGCCCTTGCCAGGACCATTGTTTGAAAAGCTTCGCGAAGCAATGGGATTAAGGGTAGTTGGCTCTAGGGCAAGTGGGAGATTGTTAGAGTAGATGCCCTGCAAGCCAACGGTTGGCTAGGGAATTTATTGACTCAAGTGAAATAAACAATCTTTAATTTAATATAATTTAACTTTTAATGGTTTCGTTATACTTTATCTGTATACCCATGCAAGCAGCATAGATAAAGTCCTTGATTATGCTTTAATACAAATGAATCGTAATTCGATGTTGAAACTCATTTGTAAACACTGCATATTCTAAATTCGTTCCTAGTCGATTCAGCCGCCTAAAACATGGATAAAGGTCGCTTGAGCTCGAGACTAGCATCTGTGATGTTGTGTACTGCGTTTCTTGGTAAGGGCATAGAGATGTCCAAACATACAGATGGGTAGTCATATGATGATTATACCGAACAACCCTCCCTCGGACTTTCCAAGTGGTTATCATTCATCGAGAGGATAAGTTCGTGGTTATGATTGTACACCATTAGTCCTTACGACCCGGGACAACACTGAGGCTCTATATGTTAGGGCTGTGCTTTGACTCGTTTACCGGCTCCAGGAGAGTCATCAGGTGGCGAGGTTGGGTACAGTTGCGACACATATAGGAGCCAGTGCATTGTAGTCGGGGATTCACCGCTCACCTACGGGTGTGGATATCCTATGTGATCAAATGAAATTATAGTGCGTGGAATCTCTGGCCAGAGTATGAGATGTACATTAGAGAAGGAGTTCTCCAATGGTACATGCGATGCCACTATTTATAGTTATCACATAGTTATCGAATTATTATGCAACCCTCGATGAACCAATGGTTGCAGATTCGATCGGGATATATGAGATGAAAGGACCGTACTGTACGTTAATCATAATCGACTGGTTCTTGCAGGCACTATCAGTGATACCTAGGGGATCATGGGGCGATGCTACTAGACGCTCTTACCATGATCCGATGGGTGCTATCAGAAATGAGTTCTGACATTCTTGATCAAGGTGTTGATAGAAAGAATGAGGCTAACTAGGGTAAGCCCGAATAAAGGATTTTGTCCTGAATCACAAAGAGTTGTGAACCCACGGCTAGCTGTATCCCTGAACTATTGAGGGTCACACAAGTACTGGATTGTTTGTTCCCGTTGAGAGAATAAATTCAAGAAGTTGAATTTATATTATATAGTAAATTCAAGGAGTTGAATTTATGATAATTAAATTTTGAGAGAATAAATTCAAGGAGTTGAATTTATAAAATTTGAGAATTTAATTTATTAAACTCAAATGTTGGGTTTATTAAATATTAAATTTTGGAGGTGATGTAAATTCAAGTAGTTGAATTTATAATTTAAATAATAAATTCAAGTGTTGAATTTATAATGTATTTAATTTATTAAGCTCAAAAATTGAGTTGATTAATTAATAAATTAAATATGGTGGGTATTATGTTTAATGGGCTTGTAGGAGTACAAGTCCAACATAATAAATAATTAAAGTTTTAATGGGCCATGATTAAATTAATTAAACTAGTTGGACTAGCCCAATTAATTAAATCAAGCCCAATAATGTTAATTGTATAGTTAGGTTATTATTTTATTATAAATAATGCAAAACCTAGCCACCCACTATCTAGACTTACGTGAGCCTCCATTTTACAAGAAAAAAATTTGGCCTCCTTGAATTAATTTTAGGGTTTGAGCCGTCTCTCAAATAATTCTCTCCTACGCAAAAATCTTCCATATTTTCTAGTGCAAATTGGAAGAGGAACATACTATCTAGTCGTGGACTTGATAGGAGGATCTTTTGAAGAAAGTTCGTAGGGAATCATCAAGAGCCAGATCTGTAATACCGGATCGGTTGGTGTCCAAGTGAATCAAATTCACAAAGGTATAACTTTTAAACTCCCTATGAATGTTATGAAAATCATACGAGCGTCCAAAAATTATTTTGTTTTTCAAAATAAAATAAAAATTTTAAAACTTCCGCTGCGTTTGGGCGTGTAGAAAACTGGGATCCAACAGTTTACCATGATGGGCGCCACCTCATTTTCATTTTTTTAAAAAAAAAAAGAAATTAAAAATACAAAAACATAATATTTAGAACTCATAGGCAAACAAGATATGTACAAAAAGCTTAAAATTCAAAAATCATTGACAGATAAGATATTCTTTCTCTTTTCACGCATCATCGATTGATATATAGTCCCGGAACTCCCTTAACACCCCATTGTCCAATATTCGTTATCTGTCGTCCAAGCTCCGATGAAACTTTTACTAAGGTATGTTTTGATTAATTCTCTATCTTTCTTGATTTGTTGAAGTTTTTTTTTTCGATTTAGATTTCTAATAGATCTACAATTTCATATTTAGCGTAAGTATTATCTTCTTTGTTTCATTTTTTGCTATTTCGCATCTCGTGGATTTTACAATGAGGTTTTTTAGATTATGGCTTCTAACCTTACATTTACGGGAACTGCAATTCCATATTTGCAGAAGAATAGGGTTCAAGATTTGTGTTGCAATTATAGAAGAACATAGCTTAAAAAGTTGTGTTCTAATTACAAAAAAACAAAGCTTACGGCATTTCATTTGTGCGTATACGATATATACGTTAATTTCAATTATTTTTCTCCTATCTTTCTTGGTGTTCTCATATTCTATCAATAGGTGAGTTAATAACAGCAAGAAAGATTTGGAGAAAATAATTGAAATTAACGTATACGTCTTGTACGCACAAATGAAATGTCGTAAGCTTTGTTCTTATGTAATTAGAACACAATTTTTAAGATATGTTCTTATTTAACTACAACACAAATTTTGAACCTTCTTTTTCTGTAAATATGAAATTGCAGATCCCGTAAATCTAAGGTTAGAAGCTCTAATCTAAAAAATTCATTGTAAAATCCACGAGATACGAAATAAAAAAAAAATGAAACAAAGAAGATAATATTTACGCTGAATATTAAATGTAGATCAATTAGTGATCTGAATCGAAAAAAAACTTCAACAAATCAAGAAAGATTGACAATTAATCAAAGCATACTTTGATAAAACTTTCACCGGCAGCTTGGACGGCAGGCAACGGAGATTGGTGATGGGATGGAAGGTGAGTTCCGGGACTATTGATCGATGATGCGGGAGAAGGGAAAGAATATCTCATTTGCGATGAAGTCTGAATTTTAATTTTTTTGTATATATTTTGTTTGACGATGAATTGTGAATCTTATGTATTTTTAATTTTTAAAAAACAAAAAAAGAGGAAAAATGTGGTGGGCGCCAGATGGTACACATCATGATTGTGTAGCGTAGCATTATATATTATACTTTTATTAAAAAATATGGAATATTATTTAATACGCAAGCTAAAAAAATATAACTTTTAATATTTATACTAATATACTTAAAATATATGTATTAGTAATTGCGAACTTATAAGAAATTTGATAATATAATTTATTAAGAACTATACATTCATATATTTTTATCCAAAAATTAATAATAATATTTTTAATAAAATTAAAGAAGTTTGGTTTTCGGCCTTGTTTAAATATCGTGGTTTGAAAATTTGGATAATTGAATTGACAGCATTTAAGGGCCAAGATCTTGATTCTGTTAATATGAGATTTTAATTATATTAACACGAGATTATTGAAGTTAAATTGATGTGATTATAGCCGGGCCATTACGAGATCGAATTAAACCAAGCATATGAAGTATATAACTTCTCGGACAGAATTGTTGGCGCCCGAGCGGTAAAGATCGACCGCCCGGGCGCCAATGTTGCTGTAAAATACGTCGCGGGCAGAGGAGTTGGCGCCCGGGCGGTAGATTATTACCGCCCGAGCGCCAAAGGAGCAAATGGAAAGTGCTCGAGCCGAGAGGGCCGCGCTCGAGCGGTATATTATTACCGCCCGAGCGCCGACCAAGATGCAAAAAAAGGTGACACGTTCCTATAACATGCAAGTCTGGATATATATACGTATATACAAGCAACAAAATGATGAAGAAATGAGAAAAAGGCTCGTGGGAGGTTAAGAAATAATCCTTACGCCTTTTTATTTCAATCCGTCCGTTAGATTTTAAATCCGACTTCGGTAACGTGTTCCTATCAACATAGGCTACAACTGGACGTAAGTTTTATTACGTTTTGACATGTTTTGGAATTATGATGTTGTTAGAATTGAATACACGTCATATATGTTGTTCTTGACATGTTAGACAGCGTAGAATCGAAGTCAGATTAAGAAACGGACTGAATATGGAATTGTTATGAATTTCAGAATGACATTGACTAGAATTGATATCAGATTTGTACGGTGGTTGATTGTAAATGATTGGAATTGATATAGACTGATATAATATTATCAGTATCGCAAGATTGTACTGTTGCACTGTCAGAATTTGATAAAACAGAGATGTTGTGATTTGATTAGATTATTGATACAGAATATATTGATATTGTCATTGCCAGATTGAACAGTGACAGACTTTGAATCGAGACTTCGATTGTATCAGAGCGACATCAAGAAAGGTATAAATAAATGTTGAATCGGGATTGCACAACTCAAGTGAGGTTTGACTTGAGTTTCCCTAAATCACATACTTTACTTTATTGCATTGATATTTGCAGATTATCAGATTGATATGTGCATGTATTGACTTAGAACAGAGGCAGAGTCCAAGTCTAGGGCAGACAGCCTAGCTAGGGCAGAACCGCCGAGTCTTTCTCAGACCCGATAAGACTCTAGACTTACGGTGTATCGACGAGCTTCAGATATAGATCGACGTCTATCTCAGACACACTCGATACAGCATACCAAAGTCTAAATTAGATTGGGATCCCTAGATTTGAGATAAGATAAGATTAGATCGCGAGTCATTAATTCATGTAGTCAGACTAGATACATGTTTTGATGATTGTTTATGCTTTTATATATGTTTTATATGATTGCATGTATACATTGTTTATACTGGGATATTCATATCTCACCGGAGTTATCCGGCTGTTGTCTTGTTTGTATGTGTGCATGACAACAGGTGGGACAGGTACAGGGTCACAGAGGTGAAGACAGACTGAGATTAGAGTGGTGATACCGGACTTGGACTAGAGCTAGGGTTTAAACACTTGATAGTAGTTGTTGAACCTGAGTATGTATGGTTGTATATTTTATCAGATTTGTACTTTTATACTGATATGTATAGGAGTTTGATTCAATTACCTTCCGCATTTTAAAAAAAAAATTTTAGACCCTGTTTATTATAATTGATTAATTAGTTCCAATCATGATTAAAAGATGATTAGCGTCCGGGTCCCCACACAGCACTACTATAATTTCATTATTTTTGTATAATATTAGTTTGATTCTTTTGTAACACAATTTTGTAATAGACAATAGTGTTTATTTAATTTGTTTATAGTTATTGTAAAAATATTTTTAAATGTCTTTAAAAAAAAATTAAACTTATGCGGGTAGGAAAAATCCAATCCCACCCCACATTTACATAAGCTGGGTCCGGGTAATTCCTGATCCCATACCCGAACGCAAGTTAAATTAATCCAACCCGATTAGGTAGGGTCAATTACCCGATCATAGAGTCAGCCTGCTTTAACGGAGTCAACTCTCTGTTAATCGATATATACATATATATATATCTATATGTTCTTTATTGTAAAATGTAGATTTTGTGACTTTTTGGGCTTTTCATTTATCGGTTATTTTCTTGGTTTCATTGTATTTTTCGAATTTTTTTTATAAAAAAATATATTATTTTTTATTATATATATAAAAACCCGTGTTATCGTGAGTCAAATTAATAATTAATTTAAAAGTTTTTTAATATTAGTGGAATTTACTACCTTACGTAACGCTGTAATAGAAATAAAATATTATGTCATCAGCCCAATTGCAAGAATTAATTTCGGGGTTAGGTTTGATATAAAATACGGTCCCTATCCATTGTGGTAGGTTTGTAAAAAAATATATAACATGACGTGGATAAAATAAAGAAGATTATTTAATATTAAATTTAGAATTGAAAAAAGAATTACAATCAATTCAGAAAGATCAATTGCCCACATTTACAAAATCCTACTTTATCTTTGAGAAATTAGAATTATCTTTCAATTTTAACTTGATATTATTACATGACATCCTTTCACAAGTTTTTAATAGGCAAACTGTGATTATTTTATTAAAACTAGTATTTCGATACATGTGTTGCTTGTTTGTATTGTTCGTTTTTTTAAAGAAAAATAATCATAAAATTAAAAAATATAACGTTTTCATAAACAAATAGTCATTATAACTCATTAGATCATCAATTTTATTATATTATAAAGACGAATTATATTTTCGTAAATAAAGAAAACATCAAATGACACAATGAGAGCAAGCATTGTGTGTGTATATATATATATATATATATATATATATATATATATATATATATATATATATATATATATATATATATATATATAAATGCTTATATAATCTATTAATTTTTTTTTAAAAAAAACAAAGAATTTATAATTTTGTAATTTTATGAAAGTGGTTGGATTTCAAAAGAATCGTTGACGATCAGTGTGATCATACCAAACCCTACCCATATTCACAATATTATTTTTTAGACATGAGACCGTGTTACGGATCTTAATCAATGAGACAGGTCAACCCTACTTATAATCACAATAAAAAGTAATACTCTTAGGGTGTGTTTGGTTGAGTGGATTAAATAAGAGTAGATTAATAGTCAAATATTTATCGTTAAAATTTTAAGATGTTTTAATAATCATTTTTGCTCGATTTAAGATCCAATTTTATTAATCAAATAGTTATCCATAAAATTTGATCTTAAACCGGGTCAAAATGATTATTAAAACAACTTAAAATTTTAACGATAAATATTTGACTATTAATATATCCTTATTTAAATAACTCAACCAAACACACCCTTAACATAAAAAGTAATATTTTTTTATGGATGACTCAAATAAGAGATCCGTCTCACAAATACGACCCGTGAGACCGTCTCACACAAGTTTTTGCCTATTTTTTATGCTAATAAAATTACTTTTTATTGTGAATATCAGTATGGTAGACCCATCTCATAGATAAAGATTCGTGAGACTGTCTCACAAGAAACACTCTTAGTTAATTATGAACATGGGAGAAGTTAATTTATTACATTAAATGCTTATAATAACAAAAGTTTAGAAATCTATTTGGAAAATTATAATTTTTGGTGATGTACTTCTAATAGAAACATTCTAAAAATCAGGAAACAAATAAAATTCAGTATAAGCATTCTTCGAAAGTCCACTTGTAATTATCTCAGAACACATCTCTACAGGTGTCAGGTCTATTGATTTTAGCCCACTATTTATTTTGCATATTAAAAGTTTCGGTAAGATAGTTAAGTCCGACTGAAATAGTTTGTTGAAATCTTTGTAATTATGAAAACTTTATGGTGAAATTATTCTGGAAACAAAAGAAACGGAGACATCACTTTTAGAAACAAGTCTTCATAAAATTATTTTTCTGTATTTCATTTGTTTTATTGTTTACTGATTTATCATTAATATCATTAAATAAAAGTTTATTAAAAAATTAGTCTTTATGATTTGTTTTCTCAATAATATTTTTAATTTATGTGAAAATACAATATATTATATAATTGATAGGAGATGTTCTTACACATCAAAATAAAATATTTTAATTCTTCAAAATTGAAATTCAAACATCGATAGATGAATCAATAAATCTAGATATTTATAATAATTAACAACCAATTTGTTAAATTTAAAAGAATAATAAAAAAGATTACTTCACCTAAAAAAGAAAGTATAATTAAATGCGACTTTACGGCTACACCAAACCCGCTTACCTACCCCCCGATCCTTTCCTAAACATAAATTCACGTATGAATCACCGTCTATCTTTGACGGCGTCAATTCCCTTATTTGGAACAAACAGCCGTTAATTTTGACGCCGTCAAACCCTGTCTCCACTCTCCTCCTGCCATTCTATATAAATCTCTACTTTCCAACACAAAACAGGACAACTCCGCCATCCTCCGCCGTGAAACCCCACCACTACCCAGATAAGCTGCTCCCAGTCATGGATCTCCTCCTCCTCGAGAAGACCCTTCTCGGCCTCTTCCTTGCCATAGTCACCGGCACAGTCATTTCCAAACTACGAGGCAAGAAATTCAAGCTCCCACCGGGTCCCATCCCCGTCCCAATCTTCGGAAATTGGCTGCAAGTCGGAGATGATCTGAACCACCGCAACCTCGCGGACTACGCCAAGAAATTCGGCGAGATATTTCTACTCCGTATGGGACAGCGCAACCTCGTCGTCGTATCATCCCCCGACCTCTCCAAAGAGGTCCTCCACACTCAAGGAGTGGAGTTCGGGTCCCGCACGCGCAACGTCGTGTTCGACATATTCACCGGGAAAGGTCAGGACATGGTCTTCACGGTGTACGGCGAGCATTGGCGGAAGATGAGGCGGATCATGACGGTGCCGTTCTTCACCAACAAAGTTGTGCAGCGGAACCGCCGCGGATGGGAGGCGGAGGTGGCCGCCGTGGTGGAGGACGTGAAGAAGAATCCCGAAGCTTCCACGAATGGGATCGTTCTCCGGAGGAGACTGCAGTTAATGATGTACAACAATATGTTTCGGATCATGTTTGATAGAAGGTTTGACAGTGAAGAGGATCCATTGTTCAATAAACTCAAGGCTCTGAATGGGGAGAGGAGCAGATTGGCGCAGAGCTTTGACTATAATTACGGGGATTTCATTCCCATTTTGAGGCCATTTTTGAGAGGCTATCTCAAGGTCTGCCAGGAGGTTAAAGACAAAAGATTACAATTATTCAAGGACTATTTTGTTGATGAGAGAAAGTAAGTTTTTTTGTTATATCCCAATCATTGCTCTAACTTTACTTCTTTTGATCCATCCTTTTCCGTTTTCTGAAAAGCGGGGTTTTTTTTAAAAAAAATTGGTGGGGTCGAAACACTCTTGATTTTTAGGATACTTTGCAGTTTTACCTCAAAAGATTCAATTTTTAAGAAAGAAAACATGATTTTTTGGGGACTACTCATACCTACTAATCATCTATCCGTTCAAGCTTTAGCGTCATCAAGAAATAGGGTCATTACACATATTATTCTGGAGGAAATAGCCTAATAGCTAGAGTTTCATGTTATAGGAAGCTTGCGAGCACGAAGGCTACAGACAATGATGGCCTAAAATGCGCCATTGATCACATCATCGAAGCCCAAGAAAAAGGAGAAATCAATGAAGATAATGTCCTTTACATTGTTGAGAACATCAACGTTGCAGGTGAGTTTTTGCTTTATTTGTCCAGTCTTTTCCTTCTTATTGCAGGTAAATTTTCCATTTTTGAAACCAATTTTTCTTCTGGTATAAATGATTCTTTGATGATTCCAGATTGTGTTGTTGATAAGTATGGAAATGGGGAGTGGGGATCTTGATCGATTCATAATTAAATGTACTTACCAATAAACTAGTGGTTTTAAGTAACCACACGAACTATAGTCTATATGTCTTGGTACATTCACTCGAGGACTTCAATTGTAGATCATCACCGAAATTGAGCCCAACTTCAACTTAAAGAGCACAAGGATATAGAGGATAATATTGAAAATTAAATATACTTTTAACACATTTTTTCGATTTACCGAGGGGAAATAGCTCTTAAAATATATAATTAAAACTTTTTCTCAGACCAATATTTAATAGAAATAAATTATTTAAAAAACTCGAACTCTTAAGAGATTGACTGACTCGACAAAAGTCATCGTTCATGATCAAGCCAAATCTAAAGCATTGGTTTTTTTCCTTGAACAGCAATTGAAACAACACTTTGGTCAATTGAGTGGGGCATTGCTGAATTAGTGAACCACCCCGAAATCCAGAAAAAGCTTCGGAATGAAATAGACACCGTGCTTGGCCTGGGAGTACCAGTTACGGAGCCCGAAATCCACAAACTACCATACCTTCAAGCAGTTGTCAAAGAAACGCTCCGCCTCAGAATGGCCATTCCTCTTTTAGTTCCCCACATGAACCTCCATGATGCCAAGCTAAGCGGCTACGACATTCCAGCCGAAAGCAAGATCTTGGTGAATGCTTGGTGGCTGGCTAACAACCCTGACCACTGGAAAAACCCCGAGGAATTCAGGCCTGAAAGATTTTTGGAAGAGGAGTCTAAAGTCGATACTAATGGCAATGATTTTCGGTACCTGCCATTCGGGGTTGGCAGGAGAAGCTGTCCTGGCATCATTCTGGCATTGCCTATTCTTGGCATTACTTTGGGGGGACTGGTGCAGAATTTCGAGTTGCTGCCTCCTCGAGGGCAGTCCAAGATCGACACCGCCGAGTGCGGTGGCCAATTCAGTTTACGTATTTTGAATCATTCCACCATTGTTTTGAAGCCAATATCTTAAAAATGTTTAATCAGTTTGAATAATGGAGTTTGACTGAGTTTTGGATTCTCCAAAATCATGTTTTGTAATGTTTCTATCTTGTGCGTCATTGGGTGATATGTATATTCTTCACAAATCCTCTTCTTCGTTTTTTTCTTCCTTGCTTCCTTTCTTTTCTTTTTTAACCCCAAACCACTTTGATATGTTATCCTACTTTGTCTTTATTTTTGAAACTAATTGATTAGGTATCTTGTGGCACGATCTCACGATTCTTTATCTGTGAGATGGGTTAACTCTTTCGATATCCACAACAAAAAATAATGTTATTAGCATAAAAAGTAATATTTTTTCGTAGATTACCCAAATAAGAGATCTAACTCACAAAATACGATCCGTGAAACCGTCTTATACAAATTTTGTCAAACTAATTTTGTCATTAATCTATATTTATTTTTATTTATTCTTATAAAAATGTAGATGAAAGACAGACCATTATATGTGTAAAGTACGAGAATTCACATGGATATCTTCGTAAATTTATTTATATTACAGGGAGATATAAGTAAAAAAAATGTTAATAGCCAGCATATAATTTTCATATTGAGATACAAGTTATATTAATAATTAAATAAATTTTCATCATAAATGATCAAAAAATATATTAGTTGAAATTGTTAAAATATTAAAATATATAGTAAGTGAAACAATTAATTATTTTATTCAATACATGGTTTCTCACACAATAAATTCGAATCTCTCTCTTTTATTAACTGCAAAATGGGGTTGCATAGATGAATAATCAATTACCATAAAATTGGAAGTTACACATGATAGTAGAATAACCTAAAATATAATATAATTAATTTAAGACAAAAATTTGTGTGAGACGGTCTCACGAGTCGTATTTTGTAAGACGGATATCTTATTTGGGTCATCTATTAAAAATTATTACTTTTTGTGCTAAGAACATTACTTTTTATTATGACTATCGATAGAGTTGACTCGTCTCACAGATAAAGATTCATGAGACTGTATCACGAGAAACCTATTCATAATTTCATTTAGAATTTATTAATGGAGTCCAATTGTAATAGCAAATAGTATATTGCTATTATCTTGCAACAAGTGAAAATGTTTAAAATCAAATAATAAGAGATGATAAAATAATCAATTATCATAAAATGGAAGGATATAAATGTTTAAAATAATTTAGTGAAAAAACATTATATAATTTTTAATCTACATAATATAAAATTAGTATTCAAAAATTTTAAAAAAATAAAGTGAAAAATGTGGAATAAAAAATAATTTATGCAACTTAAAATATAAGTGCATACACCAATGCACGTGGTACATGTTAGTATCTAAATATGTTTTAACTAGAGTAGAGTCATTATTTCATTTATTCGTGGTCTATTTTCGGTGCTTTTGAGAGTAGCGATTTCCCATTTTAGAAATAAACAAACATTCTAAAAAGCCATATTGAATTGGAGTTGGAATTCGAATTTATTTTTTTGGATCAAATGGAGACATATTTCAATTGCGTTTTACGGTTATTAATGAAACAATAGATTATATTTTAAGAGTATGTCTCTTGTGAGACGGTCTCACGAGTCTTTATCTGTGAGACGGGTTAACCATATAGATATTCACAATAAAAAATAATACCATTAGCATAAAGAAATAATATTTTTTCATGGATGACCCAAATAAGAGATCCGTCTCATAAAATACGATCCGTGAGACCGTCTCACACAAGTTTTTGTCATCTTTTAAATCTATATACTAATTATTTATATATTAATTATATAAAGTAAAATGAATTTCAAATCTTATTATGTAAACTTGAAATTCATTCTAATTAACATAAAAAAAAAAAACTATATAAACATGAAAAAAAAATGATTTTTAAGGTTATTGTATTACTTATCTTAAGAACAAAAACACATTGAAAATCAATAAATTTGAAATCATTTGATCCAAGCACAACCTAAAAATGTTCCCATTTTTTTGGGGCTTATTTAAGTTGGGCCTCCTTTGAGTCGCCTTCTTCTTTTATTGGTCCATGTTATTATCTGCTTTGGGCTTCTTTCCATTTCGATCTTTTCTGAATAAAGCCCACTCATACAACGAGGCAATCTAAACCTTTCAATTTTAATCATACAGAAATTTTCATAATGTTTTCAAACTATAAGCAGGCTTGGGTAATGGCTTGAAAGTAGAAGGCCAAAACCCATAAAACTCATAGTTTGGATAAGGCATGCCGACTGAGAGTGGAGTAATAATTTGGTTAAGGCTTTCCGGTTTGAGAATGACTTGAGAGTCGAAGCTCAAAACCTGTAAACCTCGGGTTGGTTTAGCTAGTGGGATTTTTTGTTGGGTGGTGGAACTCTTTTGTTACAAATATAATTCACTCATGGAAGTCGAGCTAGTGGGGGTCATTTTGTGGTGTATTTGGAAGAACAAAAATGATGTAGTGTGGAATCAAAAGAGCACAACGGCAATCAAAATATTCTAGACAGCTTTGGATATTAGATCTCAATGGCAAGATGCTCATAATATGATCTCTTTGAACTCGTCTGCTACTTCTATTCAGTTCAATATTATTAGGTGGACTTAACCTCCAGAGCATTTATTGAAATGCAATGTTGATGCATGTCGGGTCATGCTGGATATGGTTGTGTTATAAGAAATCATCTCGGATATGTTCTTGGAGCTATTCATGGGATTTTTCCTGGTATTCGAAATCCTTCAATAGCCGAAGCACTAGGAATTAGGGAAGTCCTTAGTTGGATCAATTATTTGGATCTCTCTCATGTCTTAATTGAATCTGATGTTCTATCAATTATTCATGGATTAAATTCCTCAATTCCAGATTTCTCTTAAGTTGGGCTTATTTTGGAAGATTGGAAATCCAATTGCAAAATACAAGCCTTGGATTTTCAATATTTATCATTTGTTTTGTTAAGAGATGAGCGAATTGCTAAATAATCAAGCCACAAATATTTGAATTCAAAGCCACCTAAATTGAATTCAAAGAAACTCATTTTTGAATTATAAACACATGTGTTGATTAGTCAAAAATTATGAGGTAAGCCATGATGTTTTTATTTTTGTTTTTTCCCTAAACTTTACCTATAAATACCCACCCATTCTTCATTCCAAAATCACACCAAAAACACAAATCCTCTCATCTACAATCATAAGTGTAGAAGTGAGATAAAGGATTTAGTGTGAGATTTCTTAAGGAGTGTTTATCCTTGGAAGGAATAGGATTAGTGGAGAGAAAGTGAGTGTTAAAATCAGAGTGTTCTGAGTGAAATACTTTGTATTCTCAATTCTCTTGTCTTCTTTGTTATTAATAAAGAAGTGATCTCCTTGAGAGGTTTAGAGTGGACGTAGCCCAATCTTGGGGTGAACCACTATAAATATTGGTGTCCATCTTATTTATTGTTGATATCACTTATGATGTTCCGCTGCGATGTTACCTCGTTTATTTCCCTGATATCCCAACAACTGGTATCAGAGCTAGATTCTCAAATACTATAGGAAGTCCTCGTATGCTCTGTGGTTGCAGCTTAGTCTGAACTTCCACATCAGAAAAGGCTTTCTAGACAGTATTAGGGAAGTGGTTCTTTTGTGTTCAGGCTTTGACGATTATTCGTTGGTAGCATTCACAAAAGATGGAGGTACGCACAAGCAAGATGATTAGCCTTAATGGCTCTAATTATCAACTTTGGAAAAGTAAGATGAAAGATCTTCTATTCGTCACCAAGATGCACCTACCGGTGTTCAGCGAGTCTAAACCAGATGATAAATCAGATGCTGAATGGAACTTCGAGCACGAGCAAGTCTGCGGGTACATTCGACAATTTGTCGATGACAACGTGTATAATCACATCTCTAACGAGACACATGCTCGTACGCTTTGGACAAAGTTGGAGACACTATATGCCTCCAAAAGTGGTAACAACAAATTGTTCTATTTGAGCAAGCTTGTCCAGGTTCGATACAAAGAAGGAACTCTGGTCGCAGATCATCTGAACGAGATTCAAGGATTCGTGGAGCAGTTATCAAGTATGAGCATAAAACTTGATGACGAGGTGATAGCTCTGATTGTGCTAGCTTCATTGCCAGAGTCTTGGGAGACTCTGAAGGTATCACTCACGAACACAGCACCAGGAGGAGCCGTGAGTATGGACTTCATCAAGAGTGGCATCTTGAATGAAGAGATGAGGCGGAGATCTCAAGGTTCCTCTATCTCACAGTCAGATATTTTGGCTGCTGAGTCAAGGGGAAGAAGCAAGATCAAGAAAAACACAAATCAGAAGCCAAGAAGAAGCAAGTCCTCGGGGAGATATGCCAACGTAAAGTGTTATCGCTGTGGAGAAAACGGACATATTAAAAAATATTGTCGGCAACCGAAAAACAAACATGAAACCGATGATGAGCAAACAAACGCCATTGACGAGTTCAATGTTGTTCACGAGCTAGAGCAGGAGTCCGTAAATTTGGCAACTCAAGTAACTAGTTGGGTGATCGATAGTGGAGCAACAGTCCACGTCACATCTCGAAGAGAATGCTTTACATCCTACACACAAGGAGACTTTGGTGTGGTGAGGATGGGGAATAACGACTTATCCAGAGTCGTGGGAAAAGGAGATGTGAGCTTGACTACCGTGGATGGCTCTACACTGATCCTGAAAGACGTCAGGCATGTGCCAGATATGCGCCTGAGTCTGATATCAGTCGAAAGACTCGATGAAGAAGGTTTCTGTACAACCTTCCGAAATAGGGTATGTAAGATTTCAAGAGGATCACTTGTGGTGGCAAAGGGATTAAAGATGTCAAAGCTATATGTAGTTCAGGAAAATCATTCTGAAGGAGTGAACTACGCAGGGGAAGAAAACTCAACAGAGTTGTGGCACCGACGTCTTGGTCACATAAGTGAAAAGAATCTTACACGCCTTGTGAGCAAGCAAGTTCTGCCCGGTATAAAGCAGGTTCATATGAAACAATGTACAAACTGCTTAGCCGGAAAGCAAAACAGGATATCATTCAAAAGTTCACCTCCTAGCAGAGCAGAAAAAATTCTAGATCTGGTGCACTCAGATCTATGTGGTCCGATGCCATTGTCGCTCGGAGGAGCGAGGTACTGGGTAACTTTTATCGATGATCATTCTCGGAAAATTTGGGTGTGGACACTCAAAACCAAGGACCAAGTTGCGGAAACATTCAACAATTTTCTAAACTTGGTTGAACGGCAAACATGCATTAAACTCAAATGTATTCGAACGGATAATGGAGGAGAATACATTGGATCCTTTGATGAGATATGCAAAAAGAACGGAATCAGACATCAAACAACACCACCAAAGACACCACAACTCAACGGATTAGCTGAGAGGATGAATAGAACTTTGGCAGAAAGAGTCAGAAGCATGCTCTCACATGCAAAGCTGACTAAGGAATTTTGGGGTGAGGCCGTGGTTGCTGCTGCATATATATTGAATCGCTCACCTTGTGTTCCTCTCAATTATGATGTCCCAGAGCAGGTGTGGCAAGGCAAAGAAGTTTCCTATAATCATTTGCGGGTATTTGGCTGTGTTGCTTATGTTCATATACCAAAGGATGAAAGACAGAAGTTGGATGTCAAAACAAGAAAGTGCATATTTATAGGCTATGGCGAGGATCAACTTGGTTACAAGTTTTACAATACAGATCTCAAAAAGCCTATAAGAAGTCGTGATGCCATATTTCAGGAGAATGAATTCTTGGAGACTGCGGAAAAGGAGAATTCTGGATCTGAACAAGATCTGGAATGGTGGCCTTCAACGGTAAATCCACAACCGGTTGAAGATGAAGAATTGCAGAACGATCATGAAGATGATGATGAGATTCGTGTTCACAGTGAACCACCAGCAGAAAGTTCTCGTGGTACAATGACCACACGTTCTGGAAGAGAAGTGCGACCCTCAACCAGATATTCCTCAAATGAATATATCCTGCTAACTGACGGGGGAGAACCAGAGAGCTTCGAGGAAGCTATTACCAGTGAACACAAGGATAAGTGGATGGAGGCTATGCAAGAAGAAATGCAATCATTGCATGATAATGAGACGTTTGAGCTGGTGAAGTTGCCGAAAGGCAAGAAAGCTTTGAAGAATAAGTGGGTGTTCAGATTGAAGCACGAAGAACACAGTAGTCAACCAAGATTCAAAGCTAGGATTGTCGTCAAAGGTTTCGGACAGAAACACGGGGTCGACTTTGACGAAATATTTTCACCTGTGGTGAAGATGACATCCATCCGGATTGTGCTAGGGTTAGCAGCTGAGCTTGATCTGGAGGTGGAACAAATGGATGTCAAGACCGCATTCCTTCATGGGGATTTGGAGGAAGAAATCTACATGGAGCAACCAGAGGGGTTTGAAGAGAAGGGGAAAGAGGACCTCATGTGCAGATTAAAGAAGAGTTTGTACGGTCTCAAGCAAGCACCAAGACAGTGGTACAAGAAGTTTGAATCGGTGATAACTCAACAGGGATTCAAGAAAACCACTGCAGACCATTGTGTGTTTGTCAAAGATACCTCTGATGATGATTTGATGGTGTTTCTACTCTATGTAGATGATATGTTGATTGTTGGCAAAGATGCTTCTGAAATCAAAGGCCTAAAGAAGCAACTAAGCAAGATTTTTTCAATGAAAGACTTGGGGCCAGCAAAAAGAATTATTGGCATGGAAATCCATCGAGACAGGTATGCCAAGAAGACCTGGTTGTCGCAGGAGAAGTATATTGAGAAAGTACTTCAGAGGTTCAACATGGACCAGGCCAAAGCGGTTGGATGTCCTCTTGCCAACCACTTCAAGTTGAACTCAAAGCAGAGTCCTATTACAGAGGATGAGGAAGAAGAAATGAAAAGTGTTCCATATACTTCAGCTGTTGGAAGTCTGATGTATGCCATAGTATGTACTCGGCCGGATTTAGCTCATTCAGTAGGTGTAGTGAGTAGATTCCTTTCAAAACCGGGAAAGGAACATTGGGCTGCAGTAAAATGGATATTCAGATATCTACGGGGAACCTCTAAACATAGATTGAGTTTTGGAGGATCCAGACTTGAGCTTGTAGGCTACACAGATGCAGATATGGCAGGAGATGTTGACTCCCGAAAATCCACATCAGGATACCTGATTACGTTTGCAGGGGGAGCTGTGTCATGGCAGTCAAAGTTGCAAAAGTGTGTAGCATTATCAACCACTGAAGCGGAGTTCATTGCAGCAACTGAGGCATGCAAGGAAATGTTATGGATGAAAGGGTTTTTGGAGGAATTAAGGTTTGTGCAAGATCAATACAAATTGTTCTGTGACAGTCAGAGTGCAATTCATCTTGGAAAGAATCCTTCAATGCATTCAAGATCAAAGCATATCGATGTTCGTTATCATTGGATACGAGATGTATTGGAGAATAAGTTGTTGAAGCTTGAGAAGATTCACACGGATGAAAATGGATCTGATATGATGACCAAGACATTGCCGAAATGGAAGTTGGAATACTGTAGAACTGTTGCAGGTTTGATCGAATTCACAAAATGGGCTTGAGGGGGAGAATTGCTAAATAATCAAGCCACAAATATTTGAATTCAAAGCCACCTAAATTGAATTCAAAGAAACTCATTTTTGAATTATAAACACATGTGTTGATTAGTCAAAAATTATGAGGTAAGCCATGATGTTTTTATTTTTGTTTTTTCCCTAAACTTTACCTATAAATACCCACCCATTCTTCATTCCAAAATCACACCAAAAACACAAATCCTCTCATCTACAATCATAAGTGTAGAAGTGAGATAAAGGATTTAGTGTGAGATTTCTTAAGGAGTGTTTATCCTTGGAAGGAATAGGATTAGTGGAGAGAAAGTGAGTGTTAAAATCAGAGTGTTCTGAGTGAAATACTTTGTATTCTCAATTCTCTTGTCTTCTTTGTTATTAATAAAGAAGTGATCTCCTTGAGAGGTTTAGAGTGGACGTAGCCCAATCTTGGGGTGAACCACTATAAATATTGGTGTCCATCTTATTTATTGTTGATATCACTTATGATGTTCCGCTGCGATGTTACCTCGTTTATTTCCCTGATATCCCAACACGAATCATGTTGTTCATTTTTTAGTTAGGGTTGCTGTTTTTTTGTCTGGTCTTGAAAGTCGAGTTTACATTCAATCTCATGTGTTTCAGAACGTGATTATTCAGGATTTGATTTAATATTATTAGTGTTTCATTTAAAAAAAAAAGTACACACGACAATTTTTCCGCAAACCAGGCATCATTTTCCATCGTCTTCACTATTTTACACACTCCCAGACACAGACCACACCCACTGCACACGCGCGCACAATGCACACGCAGAAACACACACATTGCACATGTAAAAACTCACACCTTGTTCACGCACACACATTGCACACGGAGAAACACACACTGTCCATGCACGCACACTGCACACGGAGAAACACACACTATTCATGCACACACGTTGCACACGGAGAAAAACACACTGTCCATGCACGCACACTACACACGGAGAAACACTCACAATTCACGCACGCACACTGCACACGGAGAAACACACACTGTCCAGGCACGCACACTGCACACGGAGAAACACAGAAACACACACTGTCCATGCACGCACACTGCACACGGAGAAATGCACACTCTTCACGCACACACACTGCACACGGAGAAACACTCACAATTCACGCACACACACTGCACATGGAGAAACACACACTGTCCATGCACACACTGTACACGAAGAAACACACAATTCATGCACACACACTGCACATGGAGAAACACGCACATAGATCGCACGTATGAGAACAATTAAAAAATATATACATTCCTAACTGGTTGAAGCTAGTAAAATAATTATGAAGCCATTTAATAAATAATAAATAATTAAATTCTAGTAATTGAAAGTATAATTTCTAATTCCTCAATCCAAAATTAAATTATATATCAAACATAATATAATTAATCCCACCACATAAAATACATACCTATATTTTTTTTATAACACATATTATAAATCAATATCATTCAACCATCTAATATCAGCATCAAACGATACTAAATTGTATACACGTACATATACACACTACAACAATAAATAACTATTATGACACTTTTTTGTAGACATTTTTAATTAATTGTTATTACAAATACTTAATAATGACACTCGTAAAAAAGTAATAATCAGTACAATAAAAAAACATATTAGATTAGTTATCCTCACATTTTTAATTGATGCCATTTTTTTATATGGAGGGAAATAATTACTTTCCTCCTCTAATATTTAATTACTCTCCACGCTATTAAGATAACTAATCTAACATGGGGTTAACTCGACCCTACCCCTGCGGGCACTGCCCGCAGAGGTCGTTCTAACGACTCGGATTTTTCCGAGTCAATTTTTTTATTTTTTTTTAACATGGAGGTGGGCTCGGATCACTCATGTGGAGTGATTCGGGCCGTTCATTACCCGTGCAGGCACTGCCTGCATGGGTAGGGTGAAACAAACCCTAATATGGTATTTTATCTATTTTTCTCCCCAAAAATCTTTATTAGAATCCAGGCTGGTTTATGAAAGGGAAATCGCTATTTAGCAGCGCAATATTGATTCTTCCTATACCTCGTAGGTAGTGCTTTGGGGTCTCCAAGATTTAGGATCCAGCAATACACATGCTTGAAAATTTTCGTTCAAAATCGCCTTAAAAACTAAAGAATAAAAACACAAAATAAGCTTATTAAAAAAATAAAAAAATAAAAAAGGTGCTCAAACAAATAAATTAAATACTTCTGTTAATGAATATTTATTCTTTATATATAATTTTTTTAATTATAATCCAGAAATATTTGCATAATCCCATAATGCATTATTTGTACAAGTTGAAAATTTACATGCAATTAAGTGCATGCTTGGCGGATCATGCCTTGCCTCTCTTCTACGGCATGATTTTTATTTTTTCGAAGCTAGATACCATTTGGTTTTAAATAATTAAAATAAATAGGGATGAGGCATGCTGTTGGGAATTTAAGTCAGAGATTGTGATGTACGTTTGGGATCACTGTATCTTTCATGCTCTTCTTTATGGTAAAGTCGATCCTACTCTGGCTGCGCGAGTTATTGTTATTTTTCATTCGTGTTAATTCATATAACAATGCGAGGTTGTTTCTATAAATAACCATACGAATCAGTGGCCAAGTAGCATCACTTCACTGCTGTAAATCACCAGTGATTCTGGTTGACAGACTCTCGCAAATGGATCTTTCCATCTTCCAAAATACCCTTCTGAGTCTCTTTGTCTCGGTAACATTCGCCATTTTAGTCTCTAAATTACGGAGGAAGAGCTTTAAGTGCCCGCCAGGCCCCTTCTCCTTGCCCATATTCGGAAGCTGGCTTCAAATTGGTAACAACCTCGACCACCATGACTTTACCAGCTATGCCAAGAAATTCGGCGAAGTTTTCCTGCTCAGAATGGGCCAAAGGAAGATCGCGGTGATCTCCTCGAAAGAGCTGGCCAAAGAAGTCTTGCTCACTAAAGGAATCGAGTTCGGCTCCCGGTCCAGAAACATCGTTTTCGACATCTTTACCGGTAAAGGGCAAGACATGATCTTCACAGAATACGGGGAGCACTGGAGGAAAATGAGGAGGATCGTGACAGTGCCCTTTTTCACCAACAAGGTCGTGCAGCAGAACAGCCACGAGTGGGAGGCGGAGGCGGCCGCCGTGGTGGAGGACGTGAGGAAGAACCCGGCGTCGGCGACGAATGGGATTGTCTTGAGGAATAGGATAGAGTTGATGGTGTACAATAACGTGTACAAGATAATGTTTGGTAGAGGGTTCGCGGGTGAGGAAGATCCTTTGTTTGTGAGGCTGAAGACTGTAAACGCGGAGAGGAGCAAGTTGGGGCAGAGTCTTGAGTACAACTTTGGTGATTTTGTTCCTATTTTAAGGCCTTTCTTGAGAGGTTACTTGAAGATTTGCCAAGAGGTTACAAAGAGGAGGTTGAAGTTGTTCAAGGATTATTTTGTTGATGAGAGGAAGTAAGTTCTTTAGTTGCAAAAATCTTCTTTATCTTTACATATATGTTATATCATATCACCAAGCTTGCTATATCTCTTGGAAATATTATTTTGAATTCTGAACCTGATTTTGTTGAATCAGTCTATAATATTTATTACTTTTCAAAAACACCATGGCCATACGTCTAAATTTCTCACTCTTTGATTAAATTTTCCTTAGTTAATTCATAATTGACATACTTTTTTTGAAAAAATGAAATAAATTCAACAGAAAAAATTTAAGCACGAGAACAACAGAGACCAAAGGTGTGAAGTATGGAATCGATCACATTCTTGAAGCCAAGAATACGGGAGAGATAAATGACGACAATGTCCTCTACATCGTAGAGAACATGAATGTTGCTGGTACGTATTAAATTTCAACTCTTTTTCCCCCAATAGTCACTATTCTCCGGTGCTATAACAGCTTATTTACCTTAACTAATACGTGTTTGAAATTTTATGATTAAATTAGAGATGCAAGAATTTATTTTATTTTTGATTTGCCGAGCAGCAATCGAGACAACCATATGGGCACTAGAGTGGGCGGTCGGAGAACTGATCAACAACCCTCGAATCCAAACCAAACTCCGGGCTGAGATCGACACGGTGCTCGGACCGGATGTGCAGGTTACCGAGGCCAATGCCCTCAAGCTCCCCTATCTCCAGGCAGTAATAAAGGAGACTCTTCGCCTAAGGATGATCGTCCCTTGTTTGGTTCCACACCTGAACCTCCATGATGCTAATCTCAAGGACTTCACGATCCCCGGAGGAAGCCGAATCTTCATCAACGCCTGGTGGCTCGCGAACGACCCGGCTCACTGGAAAAAGCCAGAAGAATTCAGGCCCGAGAGATTCTTGGAGGAAGAGAGTAAGGTGGAAGCCAATGGCAATGACATGAAATTTATCCCCTTCGGGGTTGGCAGGAGGAGCTGCCCCGGAATCTTCATGGCGATGGCTGTTATCGGGATCACCTTGGGAAGGTTGGTCCAAAATTTCGAGCTTTTGCCTCCGCCGGGCCAATCGAAGGTTGATATGACAGAGAATAATGGACAATTCGCTACCCGCATTCTGAACCGCCATAAGATCGTGATGAAACCACGATCTTCCTGAAGAAAACTACTACTCTCCCCCCGCGTCACACCATATTTAAATGTGTGCGTAGTGTGTGTTTATGAAAATAAAAACAAAACATGTCTTGCATCGGCATGTATGCGCTCCCGTAAGATTTCAACCGTATCTTCGATGTTAATTATAGCAAATAAGACACATACGCACGTGCATATGTAATACATATGAAATACATGTATTTTGATATCTTTAAATTATCTGCAATTGATCCAGTTTGTTTAGGATTTGGTTTACCTTCATAATTAAAGCGAACTGAAAATTCGGTTTTAACCGAAAACCGAAACATTAACTCGATTCGAGTTAATGTTATTTTTGGATTTTTCGTTTTTTTTATCTCAGTTATCCGTACCAAACCGAAAACAAATTCTTTAATTTTTAAAATCATTTTTTAGTTTTAAAATCATTTTTTAATAATATTAAAAAAATATTAATATATTTATATATGTAATTAAAGTAATAATTTACGTTCAAAGATAATAATACAAATATTTATTATTTTACTACAGATAATTCATTAGAGAAATATAAATCTACAATAACATACACACAATCACTATGAACTATACAAGTATTTATAATTTGTAATAATGTATTACAATACTTTAAAAAATGTTAGATATCAGTAGTATAATTAAACTGTTTATCAACGTATTTATGAAAAACTAATGAAGGTAGAAAAAATAAATTTACCTAAATTAGTTTGAGTAAGTCTCATGCGAGATATTTTTTAAAAAAAATTCGCATGTGAGACGAGCTCACATATCTATATTTAATTAGACGAGTCGACTCGGTTCATATCTTGAGTGACAAATAATAATTTTGACATAAACAATATTTTTTCACAAGTCGGGTATGATAGAAGATGCGTTTCACAAATTAGCTCATGAGAAAGTCTTACAAGAGTTTTTATGAATTAATTTTAATATTTTTGTATATTTAATAAAATAAAAATGTATAAAAGACATTGTGTTTTATATTAATTTTTTAAAAATAATTTGAAGATATATTAGATATTTCAGAGTAAAGAAAAAAATATTAAGTGTATTTAAAAAAGCGAAGTGTAAATAACTTCTCTTAAATGTTTGCATTATTTGTATCGTTTCATTTAATTTCGATTACAGTTCTGAGTTTCTACTTTTATATATTTAGTTATCCATATTCTCTAAAGTATTAAATAAACTATTAATTTTGTTATATATAATATTACCTTTTTTTTAATTTTTCAGTGAAGAATGTTATTATGAATTTTTGATATATTGATTGTTGATACATCAATATTATGGCAAAAACTTGTGTGAGACGGTCTCACGGGTCAAATTTTGTGAGACGGATCTTTATTTGGGTAATCCATGAAATATTATTGCTTTTTATGCTAAGAGTACTATTTTTTTGGTGAATATGGGTAGGGTTGACCCGTCTCACAGATTGATATCCGTGAGACGGTCTCACATGAGACCTACTCCAATATTATTATTATTTAATTATAACTTTAGTATAAATATTTTTTACAATGTTCAAAAAATAATTAAAATTTTAAACACATTTTTCATCTAATAACTAATATTTTTTTAAAAAATATTTATTAATTATTTAAAAATTGATTAAAAAAATAATATATATTTTAATATTTTTATTTTTTATTAATTACCTTACACTCGATCAATATATCAAATTCAATTATAAATAATTTAATTCGATAACATGACTGTTATTTAAACTAGTGTATCGATGCACACGTTGTTTGTTTGTACAATATTTTTTATAATTCATTTGATTTATTTTTAAATAAACATCAAAATATAATTATAAGAAAAAGTGAGGGATTGTACCGCAATTTTGATATATGAATTAAAAAAATATCTTTATGATTTATTTGGTTAATTTCCATTTCACATTTGAGTGTGTTCATTTTAGATTGGATGTTTATTTAGTTTGTTGCTTGAAGTAGTTTTGAAAATGAAAACCGTAAAAAATGGTGAAGAAGTTGAGAATTGCGAGTAAGATGATTTGTTGAGAGTTATTAGGTGTTGATGCATATTTCAGGTGTATAAAAAAAAAATTTGGTGGAAATTCATCATAACACTAAAAACAATTTGTATATCTAACTTTATAAGATAATAAAAGATATGATATCGGTATAAATTTTTTTATATAATAATTAAATATATTTATTTTATCAATATTTTAAAATAATTATTTAAATATCCATACTTAATGATTTTATTATTTGTATATTGCACGATACTATTTATTTTTTAAAATTTTCCACGTAAGCTGCTAGTTGATTGAGCTAAACAAAGCAGGATTCAATGACGAAACAATGAGCCCGTTTGGTATAAGAAGCTACAATTAAAAAAGTGTTTTTTTTTTTAAAAAATGCTTTTTTAATTTTTAACTTGTTTGGGTGGGCTTCTAATACTTAAAAAAGCACTTATTTAAGTTGAAAATAGAGTTTTTTTAAAAGCCCTATTTTAGAACTTTTTCCTTTTTTAATAACCTAAATTAATGAGTTAAAAAAGCACTTTAATGATATGTATCCAAACACATTTATTAATTTAAAAAGTGCTTTTTATCTATTCATCCAAACACAATATTAACACAACTTTTATTTAAAAAAACATTTTTAAAAACCAACTTACAAAAACACTTTTTTAATCAAAAAATTTTTGATATCAAACGGGCTCAATGTGCGTATGGGTGGCTTAGCTATATAAAACTCCGGGACTCGTGCGTTCCCGCTATTCCTATCTCTACCTTGCGCTACTCTGAAGCCGCCGATCACTACGGACTACCGAAGAACATCGAATTCATCCGAAAACTCTACGCAATTCATCTCCATTTTCCGTCTGATCTAGGAACAGAGGTAGTAATTTCAAATGTTTTTGCTCTTTCCAAGTGCCTCTTTCCATTTACACCGTCGCTTTCCTTTTACGCTTTTTATGTTACCTTGTATCGAGAGTTTTGAGTGATGAATTTTCTGATTCTGAGTAATTAGGTATTATGTAGATGAGTTCGCGTTTTGATAAACCGTTATATGATCCTGTTAAGCAGTTAGAAGGTGAGACAACTCTACTTCACATGCATATGGTTTCATCATTTGTTTATTTGGTTTATTTTTGCCTATATATTCAATTAGATTCTAAAATTATAAAATTTTCATTTGTTTGATAGAACTCAAAGCGTATAAATGGTTTCATCACTCTCAAGTTATCTTCAATTTCTTACTTGCTGTTTATGCTGTGGTTGAATCATTAGTTTTACAATTTTTCGTGATATCGACCAAAATATAAGTTGTTCTTTCATTTTAATTATAGCGTTATGTTGAATAAAGTAAAATAATCTACAAAATCATGATGATGTTAATCAGTGTTATATCTATAGATTTGTCAGTTACGTTGTTTTTTGGACAGCATTATATCTGAATCCCTAGATGCAGGTAAGGTCAGCTTTTACCTCCTCAGATTGATGTTTCATGACATTATGTTTCTATGATGATTTGCATTGCTGATGACATTTTCTCTTTTTCTTTCTTTTTAATTGTTCTTTGGCTTAGTTGAGTCTGAGTGTATGGTACACAATGTTACAATGGATGGGTGGATCAAGGCGGAAAGTGGCAACTGTGAGTTTTGATCAGCTGACTTCTTTGCATTTAAGCTCACTATTTTGGGGACTCCTAGCTGCACTTACGAGTGTTTTTTTTGAAAAAACAATCATGACTATTTATTTAAGTAACAACCATTCATACAAGGTATATAAGTAATTTGTTTGAGATATTTTCATATTTGGTAATTTTACCTCATGTTAAGTTGGATAAGTGACTAGAACACTGCAATAACTGACGACATAAATTTATGTTCATGGTGACAAAAAGACCATCAAATCAAGGATTTATCATATAACAAATGCACAGAGTATGAAGGTCGGCCAATAGAGGTGGCCCCACTTTACAGGCTACTATTACTAGAGCCAAGTTTTGGTCATCAAAGCTTTGTCCAATCTGACAGTTTAAGCTCTCTCAATACTTGTTAGTTTAGTCTAGCCAGCATGAATGTTCCGTATCCTCTAAGAGGCACTTAGGGATAATTCTTTTCATTGCAATGAAGCACTTGCATAACTTTATATTGCTCTAACAGATGTTTTTAGTTCTCCTGTGCTATGCCTTTTTCTTCCTGTTGCTTAATTTACATGATAGATATTGATGCAATCCTTGCCTTATGTTGCAACTTTTGTATCGTAGTTTGTTTCATTGGTTGTGGTTAACATTAGCATTTGTTTCATGCGGGTGATTCATGGTGAAAAAATGCAGTCAAGAAATTCAATCCATGAAAGGTGCAAAATCTCTCTACAGCATATCGATTTCTTGTTCTCTCTTCATGCTCAGCAAATGAAATTCTCAGTACTTTCCATGTGGAGTGGAGTGAATATATTCTGTCCCAAATTGATCTTGACTTAAAAAATTACAGGCAAAGGCAGTATTTTGAACAAAGGAAACGACAGCAGCAGGCAGCAGGATCAGAAGGCTATGTTGATGGAAAACCTTCGTGCAGTCAAAATTATGAAAATAATAGATCACTTGACATACTTAGTTTGGTAAATGCATCATCTAGAGCTTACGAGAACGAGACCAGTAGCTTGAACGGTAATTTGCGATACTTTCGTTTTGTGCTTTTACATGCTTGATTTTCAGAGATTCTCATTATTTGGTGTCGATGAGGACCATTAGGAGTGTAACTCATAGTTATTTGTCACTTAAGTCAACAATTAGTTGAGTATTGACGTTACTTTTTTTATATAAAAAAAGTAGAAGTTATGTTTTGTTTTGTTTTCTTTTATCTACACTATGCTGCTGCTGACTAATAGTCTCCATTTTATTGTTGATTCTTTTTGGATTTATTTGGTTCGATGTATATATTTAGTTCCATGCTTCTGATACCATTTTTTTGGCAGTTGCATATGCAACCTGGCTTGCTTAAACATCATTGAATTTCATAAGCTGTACAACTATTTAAAAATGATTTTGACATTTTGGTTCATGACTGCGCTCTATGCACCCATATTTGATGATGCATTTATTGTTGGAATTTAGCAAGTGTCTTAATTTGTTACATAAAATTTTCACTGATATGTTTTAATTATTTCTTTCCGATCGTCAAAAGCAAGAGATAACTCAAATGACGATGATGGTTTCGAATTCCATCATCAGTACGCCCACCAGTTCCCAACTACTCACACTGGTAGAGACACTGTAAATCAATCTAAACCAAAAGAAGAAAGTATGCTTCTCATCCTAATTCGTTTTTTCTTTTCGTCCGACAAGGTCAAATGCTTTATTGTTTTATCGAGACTTTGTTTTTTGGGTAAGCGTCATTCTCTGTTGTTTCAGCCTCAGGAACATCAACTAGTCACTACTCAGATACTGGAAAATCAAAGAAGTGAGTGCGTTTAAATGTGAATCACATACATGCTTTGGAATTTGTTAATGAATTTGTTGCAATTTTAATAATTTATGTATCTATTAAATTATTACATCATAACAATGACTTGTTTACTTTATTATGTTGGTAGTCGACACAAATTTATGTGGAATATCATTTCTGTGGTTTCTGTGCTGCATCATGTTTTATGTTTCCTAACTATTGTTTGAAGAAAAATCCTCTTATCCAGAAGGAATTAACACCGAATTCTTCACAGGGTTCTGGCCCGTTTGACTGATCCAAAAGAACATTTAGCTGGGAATGACAACAAATTTGATCATTCCATATTGTCCCCTGCACAGCGTGAGCATCAATTGATCTGTGTTAGTTCCCATACTGTTTCCAAAGAACATATGTTGTTCCATGTTGGCTGTCAAACGAAAGTCATGTCTTTGTTGGAGAATCACTCTTAGGAGGGTGTTCATGCCTTTATCATCGATACTCTGTTTGCTGCAATATTGATGATAAAAATTTTATATGCGATACTCAGCTGGAATATATTTTCCATCTTGTTTGATGTTCCCAGAGATGTCAGTTATGGATTTGCTTGGCGATGGCGGAACAAACAGCAATGCAGAAGAAACTTCAGTGCATGAACAGGAAGCTCATGTTGCATTTTCAGTTGAAGGTTTGCTTTTATAATTTATTGAATAATAAAGTTCTTGTTTATCATTGAGTGAAATGCTATAAATTTTGTATCACGCTATCTGAAAATTTTGATACAGTATATATTTTTCGCCTCCCATTCCCGAGATAAAAAAATTTGTTTCATTTTGGCATTTTTGTCTACACATCGGAGAAATCATTCTCCAAAACTTCAGAGTTTTACCTTACAGGATTGTGTTATTGCAGATAAACTCACTTGTAATTCCAAATTATGAAGGAATCCTTTTTTTTATGAAAATTATATGATCTTTCGAATCGTTAGTGGGCCTTATAAATCTAGCATGCATTAATAACGATACATATCTTGTTCATTTCAGGTTTAGGGAAAGTGGAAGCACAAACTCCAGTTCAGTCACCAAAGACACCAGGGAGGTAATCTCGTGAAATTGCTGATGGAAGAGGTCATAACGGGGTGTAATTTAGGAATCAAGTCTAGATTTGATCTTCTAGCCATGGTTTCTGTGATCTAAATCCTGAGATTTCTAGGGCTACATACAGATTTTGTCGTGTGTGGATTCTGAAACCATAACATGAATTGATTTTTCCATTCTCGTATCTCTCAACTGATAAGCTCTTCACATGATTCCTCCACTGCACACTACTTAAGGAGTATTTGTTTGGAACCATAACATGAATTAATTTTTCCATTCTCGTACTTCTCCTTCACTGTATAATCATATACTGGCCTTTTACATCTCTTATAATAATTTCTTGCCTATAATCCATTTGATTATTACCCTCTTATCTTTTGCTGAATTTTACAGATTCTTTTTAAAGGGTTATTCTTCACCAAAAAAATCCTGGAAACAACCTACAACATCCAAACACATGGATTATAGTTTTGATGATCTTGGGTTCCAAATGGTGAGCATCTATATCTCCGATTTTCAGCTATATAAATAATTCTGGGGTCAAAATCGGATGTGCTTGTAGGTCCCATGTATAATCCTTGTGCAGGGCCGGATTCTTATTCTAAGCTATTTAGCATGCCCATAAAATTTATTGAATGCCATTTCCACTTGTGTTATTTAACCTGCACCTGCTAAGGTGCTCAACATGTGTTTACCAGCATGTATTAATTGGAGCTCCTGGTAAATACTTGATTATACTGTCAGCTAAAATTCTATGTCTTCAGCTATGCAGGAAAAAGTGAAGGATCGTATCCATATTCCTGGTTGTTAAGCAAACCGACAATTTAAATTTTGTTTTCATTATTTCAAAGCTCTTGTCTATATTATCTGGTTAGAAATTATATACACAATCGATTTCTTGTGAGTTAAACTTTGAGCCAAAATATGGTGAAATTTTATTCTAATAGGAAGCGAGAATTGGTCTAAGTTGTAATTGGCGAAATTTACTGCTTGACCAATGTTTGATTATTTCCAATTATTCAGGCCTCCTTAACTGCCACTTAGAAGAATCACTTCTTGGGTGAATGTACTTTATATACATTTGTATTTTGTCATTGATTTATCAAATGTTTGCAGTTGTTGACATTCTACATGTTACCTGCCAAGTTATTTTAACCCCAGTATTTCTGGGTATATTTATCACACTTTCAGACTAATGCATCAAATGGATAAACTACAGGACGTCATGATGCAAGATTCTGAATTTTCACCTTATGCCAGCTCTAGAAAATACCCTTTCTGCTCCACGGAGAAGGTGAATATAATTGGTGGTCCAAATCCAAAATTCTTAAATTTCAGAAAGTCCTCTCCATTCTATTCGAATGCAAGTGATTTGAAGGGTGTTTTTAGCAAGAATGAGCTTTTCTCCATTGGCCGAGAAAATGGCAAAATCATTTGGAATGGTAGTGTTTGTTGTTCAATATACCTCTTCATTTGTAACCAAATTTTCTTTCTTTTACTTATGATTTGAAGTCATATATGAGGAATTCTTGAGCATAAATCATCTGGTTTAATTTTTTCAGATCAAAAGAATCTAAAAGTTCGTATAGCCAAAAGGGGTAGTATTTGGGTCCATGGTTTATTTTTTGTGGACTCTATCAAACTTCTTGAGAGAAGTTGAATCTGCGTTTGTTGCACTTTGAATTGATAGTCGTATGCTTTTGGATCACCTGGAAATTTTTTGACCAACTTACCATGTATATAAGTGTACAGTGCTAATCATCTTTGACTCTAATTTAATGACATTTTCTTTATTATTTGAACATGCTCTTTGAAATCAATTGTTACTGGTGAACTATCACACACCTTTAACTTGTAATTTTTTAAGGGGTTATTAACGACATTCTGCCTCTTAAGAAAGGCATCATCCTGACAATGGCGTTGCTACTAATATTTACTATCTGAAAATGGGGCTTCAGATTTTTTTCTTGTAATTATTTTGTTGAGTTGGGTCATTAGGTTGCTTAATGACTGAGGTTTTTCCTATGTCGTGTTATATTTTCTTCTATACGCAAAGAGTTGGTACAGATCATATTTTATTGGCCAAGCCAATTTCTCTTTGCTTGGGTAGGATTCACTATATTAAATGATATCACTGGGAACATTTGTTCTTTTTCCATTCAATAGGTCCAACTTCTTAGATGCCGATGATGATGAATTGGGAGATTATGAATCATTTTGCGATAGTCGGGCAGATCCAAGTGACGTCAGTTTTAATGATCAATTCGATATTGAAAACCATTGGAAAAGAGATTTCAAATTTGAAGACTGGAATCTACAGACTAAAAGGTCCGCCTCATGTAATATTTTCTCCATTCTTCTCAAATATGTATTCTCCTGACAGGATTTCTTGTGACTTCAGGTTCAGTACCAAACAAAATCGAAGTTTTGATATGGCAGGTAATTTTTTCCCAATATTTTACCAATCAAAGAAGATTTATTAAATTTTGCGCGAGTTCTCTTCAGTTTCTGCATTATTTTGTAGATCTATGATACAAAATCACAGTAAGTCTGGTTTTTGGAAAAACAAAGGTTCTCTGTATGCTTTGGTCTAGTAAAATAGTTGCATTCCATCTCAGTTATTACTAAGCCTAAACATTTTTCCAGGGCAAAATTGAAGTACTGACTTTAATTAGGCTGCTATGGGGAAAACAAACAACATTTTTAACCACCAGCAAATTAATCCCAAGTTTCAGTTTCCTCATTCCTGCAGCAATCCTTTAGAAATTATATTTCCAATTCAACTCTATAGCGTTTTCGACTTCCTCCATTTTTTCTTAATTTCGATATCAAATGTTTCGTTCTTTTTCTAAAAAAAGCCATTCCCCTTCATTTCTCATTTTATGTTTATCAGCTTCTCCAGTAAGAATGCTAATTCTGGATACTATCTGATGCTGCTCTTTTTCCCCTTTGAAGTTGGTTAAAAAATTTATGTTTTCTTTTTCTCATTTAATCAGATACAATTCTTCCATATTCAAAGTACAAGATACCGGAAGACTATCCTGATTTCAAAATTTCAGATACAAGGTAGTATTCAAATTATCGGAAGAATTTTTACGTTAAACTTGTGCTCCCTAATTGTTTTGTTCTGCATAATGGCAGGTATACTACTTTTAAAATTGATGATGAAGATAAAGATACCTCTACCTGCTTTGCGAGCGAGGACACGAGAGAGATTAGTCGGCTGAGGTTTAACATTTGTCATTCATGTCCGACATATAAAAGATTTCATTTTATTCCGTAAAACTTATTTAAATTTAATTTCTTCATGCACAGTGAAGAATCATGCTCTTCCACAGCAGGTTAGTTTCATTAATACACAATACTGAGTATTTGCAACACACACGCACACACACATGTATGTACATGTATATATTTCTTCTTTTAATTGTGAACTTTTCATTGTGATTAACTTTTTGCATTCAGTGAGGGGTGATGCAACCAAGAAATCTTGAAAAAACAGCATAGCGTGCCAGATGATGCCCCCTGGTATGCATTGACGATCACTGAAAACGATCAGTTCTGGATAAGAAATATTTCCAGAGAAATAGAGTTGAAGTTTTTTCTTCTGACAATCGGAAAAAATATATATATGCAATGCAACAGCATTATTTGATTTCCATCGTATTCAATGATTCACAGATTCTCTTCTTCTCGTAAACTCTTTTTGATTGATATCTTTTGTTATTTTTCTGCAAAGTTATTGATTTTGGGCATGAATTGATCTAGCAGATGGGTATATATCACATGAAAAACTTGAAATTTTATGTATATTTTTTCTAAAATTCGGCATTTTTCCCTCCTTTTAACCATTCTAAAAAACAAGTACATTAAGCCACTCCCAGGGTTTTCTAGATCCGCCACCAGACTGGGTTAATTTTAGGCATATCTAATATTTGTATAATAACATGATTTATTATTCATTACATTATGGTTGAAAAAGGTATTTGATAAGTAGATTCATCGTTTTTATCTTCGATAATATCTATCCATTGTATTACAATAATCATCATTGATATTTTACAGATGGCAGTCTTGTTTGTAAAATAAAATACATGCATGCAATGCACATGTTGCCTAAGCTTTTTGTCACTAATTGCTGATTTCCAAGATAAATTTAATATATCATGGCAGTTTTGTGACCGCCCATGCCAGAGTGCTCGTGATCGACGCCATGCTGTAGAATCTTTATGCATAATTAATTCAAGGTCAATCATTGGATGCTCTTCCAAATTCTAATTATATACGTGACATTCTTCTTGTTGGGTCTTCGTCCCATCCCATACGCCCAAAGATTCCTGTTCAAGATACCTACAAACACATATTAGGCGGATCTAGGGTACGTGAGCTTCTTTCTAAAAACATAGGGACTGTAATACATGTAAATTTTGTGTTGAGCGTTTTTGCACAATCTCAATATTTTACAAGGGTGTTGGATGCATTTTACCCAACTGAAGTTGCTGAAATCCGAGATGATAGCCGAGAGGTTGGATCTTCACTTGAGAATCTCGGATCGGACCTTCGAAATCTGGAAGCACAAAGTCAAAGAATAGAAAACAGAGAGAATACTATATGAGTAGAGTGAGTGAGTATATTAATGAATAAACAATTAATGAAACCTGATATTTATAGGAGAACAAAAATAGTCCTAATTTGGTATATTTAGATTCTCATAAGCTTGTACAAAATTAGGTTAAATCTTAATGGACTTTACATTTCTGGGTTTCATTTTTATGGGCTCCCTGTTAATGTCTGAATGTGAGCTCCCTAGGCAGGAGCTCGTCTATGGTCTGGACCCGGTGGGAGCTCGGCCGACCATATCCAACAATAAGATACCAAATCTAGGAGGTCGGCGGCGTGAGGTCGGCCATCACTTCCTGTGTTACGACCACGAGCATTTGGGAGGTCGGCAAAGATGACCTCTAGATGCCCCTTCCTTACCCACATCACACGTGAGAAGACTCCTGACTTTCTGAATACCTGAGCCCCTGCCTCTTCTGGGCTACCGAGAGTAGTCCGAACTTATCTCCGATCCGGAGGTATTACCAACCAATATGTGATGAGTAGTCGAAGTATTTAATAAAATAAGAGAACATTGCAATTTTTAGTAATTTAAATTAGCATGTTTCGGGTTGTGGTCATATAATTGTTAATGTTGGTTTTCATCAAAACTTGGAGATTTTTTTTTTTTTTTGGGCTTTTTAACCAAAATTCACTAATTTTTTTCAATATTGTTTATCTGATATCGATTTTTTCTACGTAACCCATATAGCGAGAATAAACTCATTTACACATCAAAATAAAACTAAACAACAAAAAATGATAAATTAAAGCAAAATGACATCAAATATTTTAAAATAAGAGAAAAAACTTGTCGTTTCCTTTATTTTAATAGACAGATTTTCATGCATATAATATAGCTTCTATTCTTGTTATAAAGTCATGTAGTATGAGCGTATCAGTTTCAAGTAAGCCATATGTAATAGATTTATTGGTTTCGGATGAAAATTGACCAAAACAAAAAAAAAATTAAGTTAGTAGATGAAAATCTAACATTGACAAGTCACATGACTAAAAAAAATAATGTAAACTTGCAATATTGAAAATCGAAATTGTCCCGTAAAATAATTAATTTTAAGGAATACGGAAACGTTCGAAATCAATTTTGCGTGGTAAATTTTTATATATCTTAAAATTTGATGAATGAAATTTAAACTAGTTTTCATTTGAGTTCCTGATCAACTAATATGCTTTATTATTTCGCTTTCTGGGAATTTAATTGAGGAAAATGGAAAAGGTCAGTCAATGAATCACTCAACCGTCGTTTATTTTTTATTGGGCAGTATCTCTTAGTCGTTGTTTACAAATTCATATGATTCATTAAATAATTTCATTTTTATGCTTGACGGGGAGTACAATGAATAAATTTCACGTCAATTTTTAAATCGAGCTAATGTATTTTATTCATTTTATTTGGTCAAATACACTTCAAATTCATTAAAATTATTTACATGTTTCGGACAACTAATAATAAATATTTATTCTCTTGAAACTCAATGCGTGCATAGATAAAATTTTATTTTTATAATAAAAAAATTGCATGTTATCCTTAAAACAATATTCTAACGTTGCGTTTGGTTGATAGGATTAAGTAGGTTTATTTTTTTTAAATCTATCTAATCACTCGTTTGGTACGTTTTTTATTTAACCAGGTCAATCCCTCCTATGAATGATTAAGTTATATTAAGTAGGTTAAAATAATTACCTCCTCAACTCTCTAGGATTATTTATCTCAACCTCTAATTCATCCTGCTTTTTCAATTTTACGTACCTCTTCCTAAATCCAAACTCCCCACCACTTCCTTCCACCGACCGCCGCCGCCTCCGACCGTCGCCGCCGACAACCGCTGCCTTCCGCTTGCCGGCAACCCCGTCCGCCGACCTCCACCGCTTCTGCCGGACGCCGCTTCTTCCGGCCGACCAGCGTCGCCGATTCTGTCCGACCATCGCCAGCCGATTCCGGCAGACCACCGCCAGCCGCCGCTTCCGGCCAACCACCGACCTGCCGCCGACCGTCGACCGTCGGACCGGGCCGTCGCCGGAGTAAAGAAAAAAAAAAAAAGGAAATTTCGTCATTTTATCAAAAATTCAAAATTATCCATACTTAAAAATCATACCAAACATAATACTATTTTACATCATATATTACATTTCTATCACAATCATTTTTTTTTATCATTTACATATAATCATTAATTTATTTAATCCTTCCAACCAAACGTAGCCTAAGGACATGCGAGTGGGTTCGCGCGAAAATCGTTAACACGGTACTGAAGTCCACCTATTTTATTTTTTATTTTTTTAACTGAAAATCTGGCTGTTATTGATTTTTAATAAACAAAAATCGATTAAATTTGTAAAATAAAAATAAATCAGAAAACATAAACTGTAATTTCTATTTGTGTTTTTTTGCTCAAATCTGAATAATGAACATATCCGATTTAATTCTTATTTTCGTATTTTTGTTCAAGAAAATTTTAAAGACAATGAATAAATTGTTTAATTTTATTTTTAGTACTTAAACAATTTTTACTAGATAATTTCAGTTATCATCGTATATGATTCTAATTTTTATTTTATGTTTTAAATTGAATTGTTATTTCATTCATAAATATAG